>NC_016091.4:1889092-2020955 GCF_000004515.6 Glycine max | reverse complement strand
GACCCCATCCGTAAATCCCATAATCGGATTGATCAGACTATTGATTCTTGATCGAACCAGTTCGACCACTCAGATTGGTTTGATTTTCACAACTATGTCAAGGATAAAACAACCAAAAGTTCAAGTTTTACGCTTACTAATTACTAACAAAAAAAATATTTGTTTTTAATTTTTTAAAATAAAAAAGTTCACATAATTTGACAAAATATCCAACATAAAACTCTCTTATTTAAAATAAAAAAAGTTTTTTTTTTCTTTTAAGCATTGCTTATATTGCATTGGTCCTATCTAGTTCTTTTTATTTTCCTTGACCCTTTATTCTTTCCTATTTTCTCTCAAGTTCACTCTTGTTTTGCATCGCATCGATTATTAAATAACAAATCAAAAATATATATTTTGATTTAGCCACTGTATTGTGTTATTCGACTTGTATTATCCCATAATATGCATAAAACACCTCATAGCTCTGCTCATTTTTCTATACACAAAATAATAAGGCTTATTGAATCAAGTAGTTATAGTATTTTTCAATACAAAAAAGATACAATAGTCGTGGCAAAAAAAAAAAATACATTACTGAGATCGGGCCTCATATTAAGGATATAAAATTACGAGTAATTAATCTATGTACTAACAATATAAAGAGTATTTATATTATTATCTAATAACAAAGTTAATATATAGCCTATTTTTTCTAAAAGAATTAATTTTTTCATAAGATAAAACTATTTTATATATTTAAGTTAGAAAATTAAATGTGAAAAGTTTAAAAAAATATGAAAGTATATAAATTAGTTTTAACTTCTGAAAAATGATTTATTTTATAATTTTTTTTTCTCTTATAAATATTTATTGAATCTAAGATGAAAACCTGGTGGGTATTGCTAACAGTGTAACCTGTAGGTATGGTAGTTATCATGGGTGGTCCGCAAGTTAAAGTGAATGAAACCATAGGCCACAGTATGGTTTCCGTGTGGTAAGGGTAAAGAGGGACCCTTCAATTTCAAATCAAAACCTCAAGCTTGCTGCATTTACCTTTCAAATAGCAAGGTTTATTGGGACTTTTCTTTCCAAACACTATATCGAATCTTTTGTAAGAAAACAAACAGCATATCGAATCAGCAATGATCAGTTTTTTTTTTTTACAAAATTGCTGCGTTGCATTGAGAATGAAAAACACGAAATGCACGAAAAAATAATTAAAATAAATATGCGATCCTGTTATGATTTATTATAAATATGGAAAAAATATCATAATATTTAATCATGTATTTTTTGTGTTCGTTCGTGTAATAAAAAATATTGCAATATCTTTATTTAAATAATCGTAATATTTGTTTGCGAGTGTTTATGAAAAATTAAAAATTAAGATAATTGGTTTTATTTTATGTGAAAATTTTGATTTATTTTATTTATAAAAAAATCATATATCTGTTTCAGTTTTAATTGGAATTGAGGTATAAACTAGAGAATATTTGTGTTTTTATTCCATAAATTAATTAGAGTTTCCTAACTTTCCTTGCTTGCTCGTGATCAAACAGTCCGTTCAGAGTGGTTTCTGATCTGTACGGTTTCAATTTTCAACGGCCGTAACTGTGCCTGTGGAGAAGACACGAAGCCGTTAAAACTCAAAATAAAGTAGATGGTGTACATCATTAGAAAGATAAATGTGATTGACTTCAAATTATTATATTTTTATATCTAGCCATTGAATTGAATCAATAAATGCATTGATTTACAATTCAATGGTACAAGTTGAATCGATTTTATATTTTTTATATCATATAATATTTCAAGTGATAAAATAATATAAAATTACAAAAACTTAGATCTAAAAATTTATAAATAAGTAAACTATAGGTTTCATAATATTAAAATTAAAAATAATTGATACTTACTTGACATAATTAAGTATGTATCTTTTATTTATCTTAAAAATATTTTAGACTAAAATAGTTTATAAAACTAAAAAAACAAGAAAGAAGATTGAGAATGATCGATTCAACATGATTTGACCAATTTTGAAATGTCTCAAATCTTTGGAATGTTCGGATCCGATCGCCAGGTTCCAACCGATTAAACCAACCAATCTAATTTTCAAAATATTGATTGAGACAATAATTTATATAATTGTATTTTGTGATTATTTTTTTTACAAATCATTTATTACATGTTGTAACTCCTAATGATAGAAAAAGATAGACATAAACATATTGTCATATAAATTTTATATAAATTGTTGTTTGTTTATTATGTCTCTTCGAGAAATACTTATCGTAATAAGTAATCTTCTCATATGCCCCTAAAATTTTATTTGATGAGCAACCATCTTTATGGTGATTAGGTAAACAATTTTATATTTACTTTTTATAAATATTAACCAAGTGAAATATTATAATTTTTTTTTGAAAAAATCTATTAACAAGGAGATAAATATAATAATTTTATAAAATCAAATCAAATAAAAAATTAAACATGTTTTTTTTTTAATTTTTATGTAAATAATATTATTTTAAGGGTGATCGTCGGATATGTAGGAATAGACTTATCTTTGTCTATATTCAACTCAAAGTTTTGATACGACCAATTATTTAAACACGAACCGATCCAATAATTTTGAAAGCATGAAAGTTATGTTTAGATAAATTTCAGAAATATGATTTTTTTTTAATTTCAACACACATTCTCGAATTCTAAGACATAATCTAGAATAAAAGTTCATATTTAATATAATGGCGAGTTTTATGCTGGCGGTCGAGGACCTAACATAACTGTTATTCGTAACACCTCTAATTAAATTATTTATTATAGGAAAAATATTTCATTTAATTTTTATAATTACACAAACTTTACCTTTTAGTTCCTAAAATTAAAAATTATTTCTTTTAGTTCCTATACTAGTATTTTTTTAAATATTTTTTAACCCATCTAGTTACAAAATGAAAAAGACTAAAAGATAAAAATTGTATAACAACAAAGATCAAAAGAAATCTAAAAGTGTTTTATACAGGAATTTAAATGGATGATTTTTAATTATAATAGAAACTAAAAGATGAAGATTATCCAGGCTGTAGCTATAACGACCAAATGGCTAATTTTTCTTCTTTTTTTTATAAGTCTTTGTACCATCAATAAATATACTTAAAAAACAACAAATATTTTTAGAGCATTAATTAAGGATTTAAAAACAAAAACCACAAAAATATTATTATTAACACATCTCATCATATTTTTTAATAAAACTTTTTCTTTTTTGGTTTTTAAGTTGTGTGTCAAACAAGACATACGTAACGTAAGCAGATCCATGTATATGCTTATTAATTAATTCAGCCTTATTAATATGTGTAAAACAGAGCTGAAAAGCATAGAGCCCATTTAGTGGAAGCATACGCCATCAACGGATGAAATGAAGTCAAAGCAGTCAAATGCATAATTTTACCCAAAAGAGAGAAAGAAAGAACCGAAACAGTTTAACATAAATATATATATATACTATCATTTAAATTAGTTCTCCAACAGGGCACATTTACTCGACCGTTCACCTCTGTGGGAAAAATGCTGCTTTCTAGTACATTATTTACAACCTAATCCCATAATAAGAAGAAACAAGATTATTTCTTTCATGGGTCAATTCCGTGAGGTTAGAGTCTCTATAAAATACAAACCTCATATATATATATAAAAGAAATGGAGAGAATCAAGTCAGAGAAGCAATGAAGCAGCTTCATCTTGAGCTATTAAATTTTCTCCCCCTCCTTCAAAAAGAAAACGAAAAATGATTCATACGTGTTAAGGTAAGTTTCTCATCTGAGCATGGAGGTGAGAGACTCAAAAACGTCCTCTTCGCATGGAATAGTGAGACCCTTTTCGTGATCAAAGCCAAACTCTTCTTCAGCCTGGTGGAGAAGTGTTTGGAACTCAGGGCGACTTAGGAAGGAAATAGGAACAATATATCTGCTTCTGTTTTCTCCAACATATACAACAAAGTGACCCTTTGGCACGTCCAGAAGGCCTTGATCATCTTTCCTCCCTAAACTCGAACACCTCTTGAGGATTTGCTTGATTAGTGCTGTCTGAGGAAGTTTACTTGATTTTCTCAAAGCCATGTTGTGGCTGGCGTGTGGAAGAGAAGATTTAATTTGAAAGACTTTGGTGTGAAAGGGAAAAGGGAGTGTGGTGGCTATTTATCGATAGCATTGGGCAGAAGCAGAATAATAAGCGGTAGATTGAGAAACAGAGTCATGTGGGGTTGTGGGGATAGCCTAGGGCCTATGACTGATCAAGGGAGCTAAAAACTTCCCCTTGCTGCCCTTTCTAAAGACACCTTGGCCCCTCTTTACAGTTTTTTTATTTGAATAAATAATCAAAATTGAGATTATGTGTGAGCTTATACATGATTTTTTTAATCACTAATATTTTATTCTTTTATATATACATATAAACATAACTTTAAAATACAATAAAATATTATTTTATTGTCTCACTTTAATGTTCTTAAAACATTTTTTTCCAATTATATCTCGATCTAAATTTTATATTTTCTATTTTTTATGACGTAGTAAACTAGTAATGTGATGTATCGAGTTTTTAAAGGAGAAATAGAAAAAAAATAAAAATAAAAAATTGTTTGTAGAATTATTTTCTGTATTTTAATTTTATTTTTTATCATTGAATTATATATTTATGTAAAGTATTTACTAATTTTTATTGATAATTTTTTTTTTCAAAAACTTAAACTTAAATTTAAAATCTTACTTAAGAAATCTTAGCCTAATTTTATTCCATGAGACTATCAGCATTTTATTTATTTATTTGAACAAATGGTTACCAAAAATTGAACTTAAAAATTTATTGTCTCTGTCTTTTGTCTCTTTTTTTGGTATTTTATCTTTTGTCTCTTTATTCAACCAAGTGATCAACGCTGTAATAAATTACAAAACTAATTATTACTTGCATTACATAGAATTAATTTTTTCTTTCTTTCTCTTGACATCTCTTGTTAATTTCTTACATACATTGAAAGCATATATAAATTATATCTCCCATTTCCTTGCCATTCTTCAACTTCCAACATGATATTTATCCATTCGTGAATTTACTTGTTACGTATGATTCTCACAAGAAGCATCCCAGCAATTCCCATTTTCCAATTTTTACTTTTAAACTACATCAAATAGATTTTTTTTCTTCAGGAAAAAGATTTTTGACACCTGATGGAGACAACCAGAAAAAGAAAAAGAAGAAAGTAATTAATAATATGAATAATTTGACGTGATAAAGAAAGGAACAAAGAAATATGAGAGATTTTGATTGCGTTAAAATTCTCTGTTCGTTAGTCCTATGATCAAAATTGTACATATAAATAGAAATATCCTAATCCCGTATTAAATTCAAATTTAAATTTTAATATATTAGTAGATTTCTCACACTCTTACAAACTTGCATCTCTTTTTTAATATGATATTGTCCTATTGATGTACTTTTTATTATGCTATCATCACCTCTTGTTATTAGATAGTTAATCATTTTAGCTGTAAACTAACCTCAAAACCTTATGCTCAAATCCAATACTCAATGTCGAGAAATATATCAAAAATCTCATGTGATATAACCAAAATAATATATGTAAATAATGGTAATTCTCACTTTGTAAGCAGTTTAAGTTACACACAAATTCAAATTCTAATAGACTGAGTATTTTGTATTATTTGAGTTTTCATGATTCTTTTCTCTTAACACATATTGGCATGTTCTTAATATATATTGAAAGCATAAAAATTCGAAAATTCCCAATCTCACTCAGTGCCTTGGTCATTCTTCAGTTTTTACATAATATATTTTTGGACAAATTACATTCAAAATGCCACATGTCACATGTCACAGGGAACTCCATATTTTGCATTAAATTAAGATGAAATGAAACGGTGAAGGTGAACCATAGATTCAGATTGTATTAGGAGTGTTCATGGGTGGTATCGTTCTTCCACAATCCAAATTAATTCAAATCAATTAAAATAGTTTAGATGTAATATTTTTGGTGTTTGGATCAAATTTGTTTAAATTTATTGAGTTTTGTCTAAAGCTTATTTGTTGATCCATTAATTTGTATTAAATTATTATTATTATTATCATATTTTTTTAATTTTAAAAAATCAATTACTATTATTATCATATTTAATAAGAATGATATTGTCTTCTTTTTTTCCAGTCAATTCTCATGATTTCACTCGATAACTCTTATAAAATTAAGATTTCAACTTTCAGTTGTAAAATATTTATTTTATTTTTTAATTTATTTCCAACTATTTTAAATTTAATTGAAATTTTAGTTATACTACTAATTTGAATATTTGAGAACATTGAAAATTTTAAACTATGATATAATAGTCATAAGTTTCATGAATGTAGTTGTAACCTTTGTGTTATATTTCAATTTTTAAATCATATATAATATAATACATTAATCTATTTGATGATGACGACAATAATATGATTCCTTAATTTTGTTTCAGGGTTTGACTATTAGACTTAATAATTATAAGTAATATATTCAATTTTTCTTTTAATAAAAAATTTAACTTATACAAAATATTAAGTTTTAAAAATAATAGATAAATTAAAATACTTTGATCCGTGGATTAAATCCAAATCATTTAGAAACAGATTAATTTAAATTAGATTTTAATTATTTTTCTTAAAAATCAACAAAACCAATTCATTAAAATTTAATTAAATTAAGCCACATATTTTATTAAATCCAATCCAAATCAATTCACCTATTCCCCTGTATTGTATACCAAACCAACGGCAAGAATTGAAGTAGCCGTGTAACAAGACCCCTTTCTCCAGTGCAGTAGTAATGTAATAGTAGTCCGTATCCGTACATGCTTCCCTGCCTTTTTAGTTTCAGGCTCTTTTAGCATTATTTTCAATAATAATGATGGAGAGCCTGAATATGGCAGAGTTTTTGCCTTGTCCCCTGCTCTCGAGCCATTTGACAGTTTTTCATTTTCTTCCTCAAAGCTGAGATTCGCACTACACACTCCACCACTGGTTAGGATTTTTGTACATTCATTAAACATATTCTTGTTTTATTTTTTTCAGTTTTGGTCATTATCATCAATAATGCGTTACCACATATGTATATTTTTTTAAGAGACATTCATAAATGTGTGTCAAAATATATACAAGAATCAAAACCTAAATAACATGAAATTATAGGAAGTAAAATCTAAAATATTATTGAGGATTTTATGTAGAGGGATGCTAAAAAAGGTAGTTATTAACAATAGAAAAAATAAAGACTGAAATTGAACAAAAAATATTAATACATCACAGTTGTACAATAATTATAAAAAAAGGAATGTTGAAAAAAATAATTCAAAATTCTAAAATAGAAACTGAAATGGGAGACTTCAAAACATTGTAAATTGTTGGAATTTAGGGTTTGGTTCCTGGGAAGTCTACATTTAATATTTTTGGAAGAATTGGAGATTGAGATTTTTAAAGGTGTTAAAAATAATTGAGAAAGTTGGTTAAGATGACGCATAAATTATTGTAAATTTTTTAATATTTATCTTTGATTTCTTTGGATAAAAAAGTGTTAAAATGTGAAAGACATTAATTATTATGAGTAAGTCACACACACACCATACGTCTAAGAAAGCAAAACAAGTGCATGTGTGTGGTTAGTTGTAGGGAGAGTAATCTCACGAGCATATATTAATTATTTCTTGTAATTATTGAAAGAATTTATAGTGTGATAAAGGGTGGTTTACCAAATTTGTAAACCTGTTCAAGATTGTAAACACTTTTTTTTTGGAACGTTTATGTGAACGTATGGAGACAAGAAAAGTTGTAGAGTTTGGCTAAGGTTGGGTTAAACAGTAATAGTCCGTTTTGTATTTTTGATGTAGCTCCTGCCTTTGTTGTTAATGTTTTATTGGTAGATATTTTAGTTTCTCCTTTTATTTAATGTTATTAAATTTGAGAGTTTAATAAGAATTTTATAGACTCATCACAATTTTATAGATTCAATTCAGAGACTAGTAAGAGTCCACTTCATATAACAATAATAATAAAATATCAATAAATAATATATTAATTAAACATTTCAATACTATAATAAAGTAAAATAGTAAGTCATACATTTTATAATACTTAAATAATCAAATTTAATAATGCATCACTATTAAATAATAATTTGTAGATGTTATAATAGTGGTAAAACATAAAAAAATATGAAATGCCAGTTTATTGAGTTTACCCAAAATCTATTAAAAAAAAAATTTACACACAAATCAATTCACAAAGAAATAAGTGAACAAGTAAACTTGTAAAAATTAACAATTTAACTCCAGAGAGTTTGATCATGATGCTTTTATCAATATATTTCGTTAAAAAGAACGTAAATCAAATTTCACGTGTAATATTATTTTTCTCGGTGTCATATTTCGTTAAAAAAAATTGTCTCCTGTTTTTTTTTTTAACAGTTTACTGGTGCTAATTTTCACTGTTTTTACTCTGATCAGATTGGTAATAAACTTGAGTGGTGATCAGTTACAGTACGTTTATAAATACTACTCCTGCTAGGTTTACGGCTAAATGACTCTATTTTTGATTAACTAGTTATCATTTTAATAAATGAAACTTTATAATTTTTTGACATTGTAAAATTTAAAGGATGAAAAATAAATTTCCAAAATTAAACTGTCAGAAGCCATTTCATCGTCAACAAAATTAAGCCTCAAAACTAAGCCTCAGTGTTATAATTAAGTTTAATTTCAAAAATTTATACCAATTTTAGTGCCAACATCTATTGTATAAATTATTTTAGTATTAATCCTCTGGGTTCATTCGGAAAAAAAAAATCTTTGATTAATCTGGAGTTCAATTTAAAAATAAATAAAATCTTATCAACAATTAATTTTATTAAAAATTAAACTTGAATATTACATGAAAATGATTTAATCTTAATTTTAACATATTAATCATTTATATTCAATAACTTAATTTTATTATATAATTATTAAAAAACACTAAAACACTTACATTATTATGCCTCAGAATTGAGTTGTGAGGAGTACAATTATCACTAAATGGACCATGAAATCGATCCAGCGTGCAAGATGAAGAATTATTGAGTTGAGTACAAACACATGCAGCTTTGTTGGGTTTATGAGTTGACAGTTGAATGCAGGATTTCACATGCTTGCATTGAACTTTCCTGCTAGCAGTTTTCTTCACGGTACGGTCTTTCCTCTATCTGCTTTTAAACATGCACAGAAACAGGGGATAAATTTTCTTAAAGGGGACAACGGTCATGTATTAATGTGGCTTCTATTTCATTTTTTCTTTTGCATTATTATTACAACTGATATTTTTTTTAATGACCACCACTACCCAAGTGATCGCAACATTGATCAATAATACACATACGACTATCCTTCGAATGTAACATTTTTGTCGATACAAAAAGCAATATGCATGGAGATCTAGTGCCCTTGTTGGTTTTCTTTGATAAATTTAATACTACCATGCTTCATACAAATAAAATTGTAAATATTGGCGTACGATTCTTATACTTTCTTTCTTCTTAGGTCGCTACTGCGGTTGAAACTGTAAAATCTGGCCTCTAAGGTGTTGCACGCAGCGAGTCCCTCCAATGGACCACCTTTAATTTTGTGAAGATAAAGTTATTCCAGCATTTCCCCCCTCTTTTAGTTCTATCAAAAGGGTTAGAGGAAGGCGAATTTAACCCATTCTAAGCTTATAATATAGTATAAAAAAATTCCAATAAAGACTAACAGAAACGCTTACATGCCATATTTTTTTCTCTCAGCAATAAAATAAATTATATTTAACCGGTACCAGAAGTATCAAAATACAGGATACAAATGAAAAATATAATTATGTAAACCATTGCTCTTAAATACATTAGTTAAGAATATTTAAAATATTTTTTTATAAAAACATTATATTTAAAGTTACCAATGCATGCTCTAAAAAAAGTTACCAATGCACTATTATCATATTTTTTAATGAATATTTTTATTTAAATTAATTAACACTCATGTAACACTCGTTAGTAGAATTCGGAAGTTTTTTATATGTACAATATTTTTTTTTCTTCAAATTTTTACTTTTAGAAGGAAGACAGATAACAATTTACATTCCTTTTTTTTTATTTATTAATTTTCTTTTCAAGAGAAGTAAATATCAAAGAAAATGTATGAAAGGTTCACAACCTGCCCCAGGCATCTAACAGTCCCACGTTAAGACCTATACCACAAAGCTTAATTACCCACAATTCACAAATCCATCATTTAACAGACGGCTAAATTTGCAGTCAAAGTCACGCAAAAGATAATATTACAATATTAAATTAAAAAAAAAATTAAGTTATTTTCTAAGATGATCATCTAAGAGACATAAGATGTTAATACTTGTAAAAATATTTCATCTAAGGGTTTGTTTCAAAAAATTCTCAATAAGAAGACAAATTTCAATATGGATATTTTAGTCAGAGTATATTATTTTCTTAATAAGAGTTACTGTAATTATTATTTTTTAAATCTATATATTACCTTAAATGATAGATTATTTGTAATGAAAGGATTAAGTTAACTTAGAGTATCTTGACTAACATAGTTTTTAATAGAAAGGAGCATTTAATCCTTCAAGTGCTAAAAGGTTAAGGACTTTCGTCTCTCTGTAAAGTTGTCAAGAGAAACGGAGAGAGCAAATGATCTGGCCTCACCTAGTGATAGAGCCTATAGGTAATTATGAATTCAATCCAACTCTTTTGTATTAACCTAATTCAATCTAAATTAAAATTACGGGTTAATTGAGACGTTTTCATTAAATATATAGGGAGTATGATATAAGCATCACTCAATTCTATTTTCTATTACACGTACATTATATCGGATTATTCAATACAACAAAGAATTGTTTTTCTTCTTTTCCAGTTCTTTTTTCTTGTTCCAAAACTAAGATTTTGATTCAGATTTTATATTTTTATCAAATGCAATCCAACTAACCTGTAATCACTCTTACATAAGAAATAAAAAAGTTGGTTGAATGCCCATACTTGTCATGGTAATGGGGTTAGCTGAAAAACGGAACCAGTAGCGCTCATTCGCTATTTGAAATATCCGTCCAGGCTAAAATTAAAAAAAAAAAATCAAATTATTAGAGTTTGATTACTAAAAAGAAAAAAAAGAAGGTAGTTATTTGAACGTGTTACTGGGCCTTTTCTAGATATAATATTATCCTACTTTATATTTCATTATGTGACCATAAAAAACCCATTAAAATAGTTACTTAATTATGATATTTTATGCGAAAAATTATTTAATTTTAATACTTCCTCTAGCCGTATCTTTATTTTATTTGAAAAGAATAAGAAAATAATATTTATAAGAACGAAAATAGATATTGGAGTATTATATGATAATATCTTATGTTGTTCCTTATATTTTTAAAAATCCTCAAATAAATGAATTTTTATGTTATAGTAAAAATGAAGAAGTTTATCTTCACTTCTCTGTCACTCTAATATACTCTGTATCCAAACATATTTATGTGAAAGGATAATGAAACCGAGAGTGTTTATAGTTGGATGAATTCATCCATAACACCTTATATCCAATGGGCTGAATACAAATTCCAAGCAGTTAAGTTTTTGTAGTAAGGTTCTTAAAAAGTATATTTTCTTGTTATTAAAAGAACTAGAGTAAATGAAGGAAAACAAACTTGATTGATTTTTTTTAATTTTTCTAAAGAAATAGTTTTAATTTAATTCAATGATAGTATAACTGTTGCATGAATCATAGGTACAGATTGGCCTATGAATCCGGTCAATCCACTGTAACCATTTTTGGTTTAGATCGTTGGATTGCTTCGGTTCAATATTCTAACCTAACCTGACTTTGTTCGATTCAGGTGTTGAATTGCTGGTTTTCGTTTCTTCATTATTTGGGTGCAGCCAGGAGAAACCCCTAAATCTCGCTCTTTTTGTTTTCTTCAAATTGAGGGTAATTATTAATTAATTTTTAATTTTTTTATCAGTTGAAAAATTTATTTAACTATTCAAAAAATAATATTCTTTTAATAACCTTAACATTTGTCGAAACGTATTTGAAGTAGCATCTTAAAATGTTAGTATTAAATTTTTTATATATTCTTTTATTTTTATTTTTAATATATTTATTCAATTTCTTAATTATCATTTTAAAATAAATCATAATTTTTTTTATTTTACATTTTTCAATTACTAATTTTATAAAATATTTATAATTTAATAAACTAATTGTTGGGTTACATACTTTCAACTTATACTTATCAGCTCATTTTTTACTTTTGGGTTAATTTTTGCTTAAGATAGCGGATATCCTAACCGTGATATAGAGCCGTACTATTTTCTCCTTTTTATCATAGCTGAACATATATACTAGTACATAAATGCATATTAATAATACTAACATGCTATATCATGTATTGAGAGTTGAGACTACAAATTCAGCAATACATTGAATCTTCTTTTTATTTTTTAAAGTATACCCTGATGACTAACCTTTGGATGATAAAAAAAAGAAAGTGTAATGGGGAAGGCTCACATTATCGCATGGCCACTTCTTCATCATCCCTCTCTAGCTTGTAAAAAGGAGTGGTTGGGGGTGTGGTCCTGTATTTCTACAATGTACGTTGCGCAGAGGCAGAGCACTAGAAATGAAAAGCAGCAGGGTCGCAATCAGATATAAATTGGTCGAGAAAAAAAAAAGCATTAAATGAGGAGTTGGCTAGCTCTTACTGCAGAATAACAATAACCAACTACTACTACTACTACTACCATGATTCATGCCCATGTTCTAAGGCCAACAGTTACAAGTCAGTGGTGACGATATGCACCCATCTCAACCTCAACCGGTACCTTCATTGTACGTACGTGTGTATCTCTATGAACAGGCACAGCACGTGATCATCATATATTGCTTAACCCATTTCATACCACGAGTCTAACTCTCAATGGTCTAGATATAACTCGGTGCCCCCCACTCCCTTTTTATTTTATATTTTTTTTTCTAAATTATGACGTCTTAATTTTCAGGTGTGGAGCCAGCTTTATGACATTTTCAATGGTCACTTAAAAAGTAAGTGGACCGAGAGAAAGCATCGACATTTCTTACTAATCTTATACTTATATTAATATGGTCTCTCATAATTTAATTTCCAAACACGGAAACTAGTATTTATGGGGACGGAAGACGTCCACGGCATCCATTGGATAATTATGTGTGTTATTCATGTAATAATTTATGTAGCAATATTTTTCTTTTGTCTCTCATCATCACATAATTGTTTTTAGTGGATTCAGGATATTCTTAATGGAGAGCTATGAATTAATTAATAGTTTAAGGTATTTAAAAAATTCATCTCTTAACGATGGAGTCACCATATTTCTCTTTATGTAGAATTTGTTGTCCAATTGTCTCTAAGTTGCAATTTGCATAATATATATGATATGAATAGTTTGGTTTCTTTGACTTGGACTTTCAACTTCCGTATCTATGGCCATGACTAGCTCGTAATTATGGTAGTCTTGGAAAACTATATGGCCATCCTTTCTGAGCGGTGACTTTATGAGATGGCTAAAACAAGTCTTAAATGTGAAGTGTGAACCTTGGGCCATTGTGCCCATGTTATCACAGGTTTAGTCTTCAAAAGAGGCTACCCATGTTCTGCGATTGAGATTGGTTGGTATTTGTTAAGAACAATGAAAAAAACAGATGGGAATATGCTACCCTACCACGATAGTGAATATCTATATACTTAGTTACTTAGTTTGCTTTGCTTATTAACCGTGGTAGAAAATACAACAACTTTCCCCTGCCACTGCCATCCTCTGTTGTGCACATGCAAGCACGTTACTTTTGCACTCAAAGCTAAGGAGACATTACGGGTAGTAAGGACATGCAAATGACAGTACCGACAATTTTTCTTGAATTTACCAAACACAATTCAAAGTCACGGTTATAGTTTTCCCAAGTTTATAGTGAAAACAAGCGAGAGAGAGTGGAGCTGATGGTGCACTTGTTTTAGTTTTACTAGAAATTAGAAAAGGCTAGTAAACAACAAGTTGGATTATGGAGATGTGGAGCATTTGTCAATGCATGGTATATCTATATCTAGCTAAATTCTAAGAATATGGGCCCTAATATATGATCTACTAAAAGATAGCATTCACTAGTTTACCTATTAAATGCTAGACAACATTAATCAAATCCATCTCGGATAGAAAGAGATCAAACATTGAAATAGGAAAAGACAGAAGAAAAAACATGTTTAGATTGGTATGAGATAAAGGTCTACACCGACAATACTTCAACAACCAATCCCCTTAATCTAGCTACATGGCTAGCTAGCTACTCTAATGTGCAGCCTAATATTCATTAATACCAATAGTGAGATACAATATAACATCTCAAACCCTTACACTAATTAAGCCACACACATACAGTAGGTATACGCATGACTTTTATCTTCTTATAGGGGAAAAGAGAATCGGCCCCATCACAGCTCAGCTTGGGATCGCGAGCACCAAAGGATTACAATGTACCTCTAACATGCTCAAGCACATGTGCTGTATGACATGAAGAGAAGTATATGATCAGGATCAAATTCGTTAGTTTGCAACCAAAAGTGACCGGTGTATAATGGCAAAAGAAAAAGTATAGTATATGCTAAGAGGGGTCCAAGCCAGGGTGGAAATTGTGTTTTCATAATCTTGATTGAAATGAAGCTTAAATATTTTGATTGAATGCTCTGCTGAGTTGCTCTTGATTTAGTTAAAATGTAAATTCAATGACAAACAGGCTCAACAACTAACTGTATTGAAATTCATTCCCACCTTATCCACCCAATTCAAACGAATTTAAGAAAAGTGGGGGGGAATGAATGAATAGTTTCAGAAATTGTAAATATCACGTGATTTCTCTAAATCTTCTCTAATGGAGGTCATTGAAGGATTACAATTATAATTGAAAAAGCCTCTTGTTGAAAATAATCAATAATATATTTTCAAACACAAAAAGAAGGGGGGGCTCGTTCAGAGAGACCTGCAGGGACATCACTAGACACCAGTTATTTAGTGTGGGCCCGATTAAGCACGATTGTTTAGCACGTGAGAGGTTGCATGTTCACCCAAAATTACATTCTGGGATTGGGAGTTGTCATCAAACCTCGTAGGGATCTGATTAAAAATAAAATCAAGCATGCACGGTGATGGGTGGTAGTTAACTAAAGGTTATCCCGTTTTTTTTTCTGAAAGAATTATACATAGTATGTCGACGTAGTACTTTTAATATGTCAAAGATCAATTATTAAATGAATTTTCGTTAAAATAAGTAATCTGGTTATCGTACGTTTAAGATTCTGTTATGATCCTTCAGAATAAATAACTTTTGAATTATCATACTTCTAATTAAATTGTTATGATCCTTGAGGCTCCCAAATTAATTAATAACCCTGATCTCTCATTCACCACCCTTCCCCCAACAAAATAATAATAATAGTAAATAAAGCAGCTACACCTTGAAAATAATAAGTATGAGCACTGGGTTAGATCGAATACAGTTATTAGAAAACTTCTTTATCGCGTTTCCACTCCCAGCTTCTTTCTTTATCCAAATATATATATCGTCCCTTGCCGTACTCCTTTCAAGTCTCAACCATCCATTCCTTCTAAAAGTTACAATAGAAATACGGACAGTACCAGCTCCCTACACTCAAAATATACTTTTAGATTTTTCACTTTTTTGATTTTTTTTTTAAAAACCACGTACAATTTAGGGCATGTTCATTTCCATTGAAAGAAAGGCGAAGAAAGTTTTTATTTCTACCGTTTCGTTGGAGAATAGAGTAATAGTAAATTTGCTACAAAACATGTGGGGTCCACCCAAATAATAAAACGCGAAATGCAGAGACAACTCTCCGATATGTGCACCAACCTTATGATTTGTTACATTAAAAAACACTTCTACTCTTCAAACTAAATAAAAATCCCACTTCATATGTGAACTTCTAAAGATGAATAGCAGAATAATAATTTTTTTTATTAAAAATAAATAATTAATCTTAAAATCTATCTATCAATCTACCTATATATAACAACCTATGAAGTTATTAATATAATTTTTAAATAAGCAATTATAAATCTGTATTTTTTTTTCCTAACTATATCGATCACTTTTAAAATAGTCTAATTCTTTTTCATTTTGTTTCTCTGCCTTTTTCTCATATATATTTTTTTATCAAGTTGCAAAACTTTTTTTTTTGGCCCACAGTAAGATGCAAAACTACGTCGCTAGTAGATAAAACATTATACAACATGGGCTGTGTTTTTCTGGGATGCCAGTGGGCCATCGTTTGTATTAACCCAGTACATGTCTGCATGGCCGTGGACCAAAATTAGGAAGTCAGATAATACTTTGACTCAAAATTAGATAATACTGACCAAAACTGAAAAAGAACCAAGTTGCTTACGGAATAAAACTTCACTCATACTGTTGCTTACGGAATGAACTTTCCATAACCAAGCAACAGCCAACTTCAATAGTTATACTTCCATTCCCCCAGGCGAATCAAAGTGAGAACCAAGTTGGTACACCACTTGATTTTGTAACCACTATTCCATGCTCCCCTTCCCAGATCGTGAGAGGAAAATAGAGAAAATCTTGGAGAGATTATTTCTAAGAATAAAAAATAGTGAGTCAATTTGTGAAAATTTTATCTTTCAATTAAAAATGCATTTTTAGTGTATTATTTTGAGAGGGCTACCTAAGTGTAAAGTTTGTATTTTAATTATCGTTACAAGTTTAAAGGGGAGTAGAAATTAACTCTTTGTTTTAAGAGAAATAAAAAATTAAGATTAATAATCGATTATGAACCATTGATAGTCTATTATTTTGGGAAAATAAAAGATTTTACATTTAATTTTTTGACAATTGATTATGAAGGATTGATAATTAATTGTGTTTGACAGAATACGGTAATTTTCTGCACTTGTTTATGAGAAAAAAGTATGCGACACACGCCCTTTTTTATTTCTAAAAACACAATATTTCTTATATCATCACAACCAAACACCGTCAGTGAAATACCCCGGTTAGAGAACAACAGTGTGTTAGCCATTAGATCCTACCTACTTGTGTGGACTGTGGTCATGGGTTTTGGGCTGCGTGGCATATTAGAGGGGGAAAAACAAATGCACCAGCCCATCTCTACCAATTTAGAGGCTACTCAACTCCTATGCGGTTCAGCCCAAAAAAGAAAGAAAAGGAAAAAAAAGAAAAATAAACACACAATCTTACACTTAACTATTTTATTATTTTTAATTCAGCCCTCAATTAATAAATTTAATATTAAAATCCTCTATTTTTTTAAATTTAATTTCAATTAAATATTTTCATAGCACACAATTATTCATGCAATTTTGTTAAACATACTTTTCTGATATTTAGGCTTAGTAAATTTCATTTTAAATTCCACATGCGAACACATATTATTTAGATCCACATTATTTCTTTCTAAAATAAATTAATAAAACTTTATTTTTAGAAATAACATGAGACCAACGTTGAAATTTAAAGCACAAATTTATGTACATTTTTTTTAAAAAAATAATACTTTTATTTGATTGATATTATTTTCTATAAAATATATTTATATAAATAATTATTTTTATATATATATGTATATTAATCTTGATTTTATATATTTTAAAATTTTAACAATTCAATTATACATATTACTAAAATTTATACATTATTGAGTTTTGAGTGGATTTGGATTCACATCCAAACAAATGTCTTTATCAAGATGTTGGATCGGATAAAAAAAACATGCTAACACATGCACTAGTACCTTTTCTTTCTGAGCAAAGTAGACCATATTTGCCGAATCAACAGCACGTTAGCAGTCTCGTTTTCGATTTCACTTTTACCTTCTCAAATCTCTTCATACTAGATAGCACCATTTTTCATATGCCCGTTCATGTCATATTAATGTGTTGGTACTTGGCACTCGTAGCTTATGCAGAAGTTCTAGATAGCTAGTAAATAAATAATGACATCGTAGCTTATGCAGAAGTTCTAGATAGCTAGTTTATGCAGAAAACTAGTGAATAAATAATGACAGCATTGCTACTGCAAACAATTAAGTCATCATTAGGATTGAACTAATAATAAAAAGATAGGATAATTTATATAAAAGTGCAAGTTTAACTTTGTTATTACCGTTGTACTAAAAATATAATCTTGCTGCATGCAAGTGCAATGACTGATCGGTCATCACCGACACATTGTTTTCGAATCCAATCATCTGAATGGCATTCAGTGAGCTAGGATATTCAAAGTGAATGATGAATATGTGTTATTCAAACTTCCAAGTTTCAAACATGTGCTAGACAAGTGAACGCGTTATTAAACAGTCGGTGATGGGGATTGGGAAGTGAAAGTGAGCAACAAGTGTATAATATATGATTGCAAAGCAAATCAAGCACACGAATGTATCGCAGTCAGAGGTCACAGGTTGTATGTGTCGGGTGTTGGCAGAATTAGAGGCCCCTTGTCTTAAAATTCAGATTTATAGTTTATATATGTACGTTGTACCGAGTATGCCGTTCATATACGTACGTATATAGTTCCTCATGTTTAATTTGTGTTATTATTACGATACTTCTTTATAGAGAACCGTGGTAGGTTATACGCTAAATTTGATACGGTATAGGCCATTGTTGTTGAAAGAATCCGGGTAACTAATTTGAGTCCTCTTGCAGTGTCTAAAGCTTAGAGTATTGTGTTTGTATTTTGTTAAAAAATTAAAACCAAAATTGGTGGAATATGATTTTAATGGATAAAGTACAAGAATTTATACTTACATTTAATGATGCATTATGATACTTTTTAATGAGTTTGACGTCTTATATAATTGTTGGCATATTTAAATTCATTGAGTAATGTACAATTAATAGTAGAAAACTTTTCAAATTAATTCCAGACATTATCTGGCATAATTTATAATAAGTCATCCAAACTAATTATTAATCCTTTTCTGACTAATTTTTTTAACGTATCTATAAATATTGAAGTGAATGATAGTATTTTTTTCAAGACTGACTAAAGTCACTATAAGTCTATAACACTATTTTTTAGTATACACCACAAATATTGTTAGAGATTAAGAAAAGTTCTTAAAAATATTCTTGTTGAAGAAAATTCGTCTTAAAATTTAGTGTAGTTCTTAATCCAATTCTTAAAAAAATTATTCAAAGCAACTAGGATTATTATGTGTCAAAATTATTCCTTGAAATATTTAATGTATTTATATGTCTAGAACTCAAATTCAAAATCATCTATTGAGTTAAAATAGTTTCAAGTTAGTTAGACCACACAGTTGGTGGTCCATGTACTTGGCATTTGCATGCAATCAAACAAATTTGAGTTCTCTTCTGGAAGGAACTATATTGGGTTAGAAGAAAAAATCTCCAACCTTTTGTGTTGTTTATAACTCACGGAGATAAATGTGTTCATAGATCTTTAAAATAATTGTTTTTATTTTTTATTTTTAAAAAACATCATTCTTAACGCCATGCGTGCCAAGTGGTTCTTTCCTCACCCACATTGCGCTGCTCTATTTTTCAACCATCGGTGAATTCTACCCAGAGCCACAAGATGACGGCCCATGAAAAGTCACCAAAGATATTTATTAATGCAAAAAATTTGAAATTTCATGGCGTCCCTTGCCCAGTAATGTGTTACGAAAATATCATTAACTTGGCTTTTCTTTAGGATCAAATTAAACATGGAAATGTCTCTTCCTAATTAAGAGTAATTATATAATTTCTTTTGCAATCCACGTTTTCAGGATTGTAAGTATATATATAAATATAAGCAAGCCATAGTGAAAGGACCACACACAGCGCGATTCTCATTGTGAACGAACAGCAATAAACAATTCCAAGTTCAAACATTCAATTATTATTATATATAATCATATAATAATATCCCCCGAATTAAATAAACATACCCACGAGTTGTGAAAGGAATGCGTGTGAAGGGCCAAAGAAAGAGGGCACGTTCTCGTTCCTGTTCAATTTTGCGAAGCATAGATGTGCATGCCTTTTAGAGACAGCAGGCTCACACTATAATTAAGGGGGGGAAATCATATTCATCATAGCCCTTATTAATACTTAAAAAACATATATTATATATTGAAGGACGGAAGCGTTTGCCATAATTTAGGCTCATTAAACACGCTATTAACAGCTTCAAAATCATTTTTGAATTTGTTGTGGAGCATTTTTTTTTATTAAAACACATACATATAAAAAATTGTATAAAGAGACACAAGTTGAGTTTACATTATGCAGCAAATCCTAAAGCAAAGACAAGAACCAAGCAAGTCGGATAAGATTTTTGGAAAGCACTGGATTGGATATGATGTTTGAATTGAAGCATGGAAGATTCATTCCTATTCTTTTTTTGAATTATTCTAGAAAAAGAAAAAGGGGAATAATATTTTATGGTGGCTTTGATCTTGTAACTGATCAGAGAGACGGGTTCACATTTGGCATCAAGGATTCTAGGAAAGATTCAACAAAGGAAGAGAAGTAGAAGACAAAGGCTTGGCCTCCTTGTGTTGTGCGTGGAATTGGGATTCCAAACCGAAAATATTTCGAGTTATGTCCCACGCGGCGTTATGAGGTTGCAAACCAGCTCTTTGGGTAGCCATCATAATCATAATAATAATAATGGATCAAGTTACAATTTATAAGAGCTATTCTTCATTTTCATTAATTAAAAATCAAATAGTTAAAATTAATTACTCATTACAATAATTGAAATTTAAAAAATAAATAATAAAAATAAGAAATTACTTCTTGAAAGTTAGTCTTGAAATAAGTTTCTCTCTGTATATAATTTAGAGAGATAAAATAATAAATAACTTATTTTACTAAATAATTTTTTTACTTTCCATAATTTTTCTTTACCAACCTCTAGTCCTATTACACATCATGCATAGGGCAAAAAACTGAATATCTATCTATATATACTATGAAAATTGACTCCTGTGAAAAAGGCCTTTCAAGTAATTATTTTTAGCAATTCTGTGAAAACTGAAATAATTAACTCTCTTCGGACAAAAAAAAAATGTTCAAAATACAAGTATATACTATATAAACTCGCACACAATCTCTTATAGATGTTTGTGAGCAATATGTGTGATTCGTCATAAATTTTCTAATATTGATAATTTTTTACGTCGATATTGGTCTATGTTATATATATATATATATATATATATATATATATATATATATATATATATATATATTTAAAAAGTTTCTATTTTCAATTTAACCACAACTATGATAAAAGAAAATAATTTCTTTTGGAAAGAATCCTGCCTTTGAAGTCTATCACACGCAAATTTATAAATTATGATAACTAAAAATTATAACACCGAGAAAAGTATAACACTAATAAATTTTAAAAGGTAAATTGGATCGTCTAACTAAGAATCAAACCATTGACGACCAATCAAGTAAGAGTTTGGCAATAGCTTTTTGCACTCTTTCTTCTTTACTTAAATAACCTTTAGTGTTTTTTTATTGTTTTTTGAAACATACTCGCTTTACACACACACACACTTAAACTAATGAGCTTCATTAATTGAACATTTAACAAGTTCATTTCACATAGTGCATGAATGAATTGGTTAACTTATTTACCCCCTGAGTTGAGAGGGACCTAAGACCATAAGGAGACATATACTCAATATAATGCAATTATATATAAATTCTTCCCACATCTGCCTTTCAAATAAATAAATAATTTCTTCCCACATCTAACTTATGTATTATTGACATTACACTTTCTGGCATATAACTAAGATATTATTAGCATTCTCTTCGCCTCTTCCTAAAAAAAGGTAAAAATTGTTAGTGGACACTTGTTAAATAGGCATGATCACTCCATATCAAGTCAAACCATATGGTGGTTTAGCTCGTTAAAAATTCTTGAGTTCGTGTTGGACTTTAGAATTTTTTGAGAAATGTATTTTCTAATATGAACATCAATAATCTGAAATTACGGCTCATTTTATTTCAGAGAAAGCATCTTTTAAGGGTTAATTTTAATATGTGTAATAGTAAAGTCGGTAGGCTCCTGATGACCAAAAACGAATAATAATAATAATAATAATAATAATAATAATAATAATAAACCTCCTCCCCTTGGCTAGAAAAAAATAAAAAAATGTAAAATGGTATGGAATATTACTAAAACATTCTTTCATCCTCAAGTTGGAAAACGACAGGTACATAATTAGGTTGAATTAGCAACGAATCTGATTTGAGGAGAGTGCTTGACAAAGACGATACATGCCACTGTTTAGTCGTTCTTGAAACTTCAAAGTACTGCCACCGTTAGTTTCCGTGATTGACAAAATTAAGTACAAGCTGATCATTAATGAGATTGGATATGTAAATTACAAAATATCATTTAAAGAAGAGAGATTAAGTCACATTTTATTTTATTTGATAATTATTATATTATTTTTATAACTTGATATATAATATAGTTTTTATTGATTTAATAATTAAATTATATTCATTTATTATTAAAATTATTTATATTAAAATTAAACAATAATTAAAAAATAATCAAATTATTTATATTTTAATATATTTTAAAATATTTATATTAGATCAATTTTAATTTATATGAATAAAATAATAAATATTTTTTTATTAACATAAAATTTTGTATATATACGTAAAATGAATTTTAATCCAACGATAATTTTTAAAAAAAATATTATTTAATTAAAAATTATAAAATAATATAATAATTATCAAAATTATATTAGCATAATCTTCTTTCATTTTTGAAAATGTTTTAACATACCTATATTTTCAAAATTCTTAGAGATAGTATAGGATTTCGAATTTCCCATACACAAAAAAATGCAGTCCTAACTCTTTCATTAAAAACCATATACTCCTTTGTCCTTTCTCTCATTATTTATCTTTTATAGTAATAAACACCTTTTTAAAAAATATTAATTACATAAATTATGATAATAAAATAATTATCTCTGATTAAATATATTTACTAAATATAATATAGTTATAAATTATTTAAATACTTATATGATATAGCCATAAATAAAGATGCTATTAAAAAATAATTAATATTTGTTAATTTTTTTAAAATAATTGGTTTGAGATAAATAAGAACTCTCAAATAAATAATCAATAATATGAAATAGAAAAGAGTATATACCTTTTAGACCATTTTGAGTTTATTTAATGTGAATTTGATTTAATATTTTTATTTTTTTACGAAATGTCCTTTTATGCGTTATTATCGTAATGGTGATTGATAGGAAAATCGGGCAGGCCCAGTAGCCTGGTCCTGTATTACTGTAACAACCGCTACAGCTGTTATTATCATTCCGACAAAAAAAAAGTTATAATTATCTGATATCTTTTCAGTAGGTCCATAAAAAAAAAAAATCCACTCATCAATAAAGAATTTAGGAGGATGTTTACCATCAATATAATATATTTATTTTAACTTTTATTTAATTAAATTTTATAGTTTCCCCTAATTATTAATTTAATTAATAAAAAAGAAAAAAATATTTTGAAGAAAAGTTAATAAGTGTGAAAACAAACTAGTACGAGTGAAATAAAATATTTTATAGTTTAGAAAAGCTATAAGACTATAGTTTTTTTTTTTACAGTAATATGAAACTATAGATGTTAATAAAAAAATTTAACGATTTATTTGGTTAAACAATAAATTATTGTAAATACAAATAAAGATCACTGTAAATTATTGTAAATTGCAAATGCAGTACATTTTTTTGGTTGTTACAGTAAAATTACAGTAAATCAATACAAAAAATTATAGCATTTACTCTGTTAGTTTTTTAATTGAAAACATTAAATTTGTATTTTTAAAAAAATCATTGTAAGAGTTAAATTATATATTCATGCATATCGTCGGATTTCCTTTGCATTTTTTTTCAACCAGTAAAAGTAATTCACGAATCACGGGCCGGACAGACAAACATCGAAGATTTCACGTGATATTCACGTGTGCCTATATAACTCCCAAGTACTGGGACTTTTATATTTATATATTTTTTTAACACGATGAAGGTTTTGAAAGTCGAAACAATTGACAATGTGCTGCACCAGCAAATAAAAACACAGAAAAATTTACCCGCATATTTAATAGTACGTCTTGTGTCTCTAAAATTAAACTAATTGTAATTTCTTTTTCAATTTTCATTTCTCCCATTATTTTATATATAATCTTTTTTAATATAAAAAAAATCTAAGTTATGTGTTAAGCTTGAACCGTGATATTTTTTTTTGATAAAATATTTAGCCTGGTTAAGATCATGTCCCGGTTACTCTTTTTTTTAAATCCTGGAGAAGGACAATTATTTTGGGCTACTGAACTGCATAGCGGTTTAATATATAGTACGAATATATGAGAAACGCAAAGAAACTACAATAGCAATATGAAGTTTTTTTCTAGGTACAGTGTATCCGTGCATGCTATGAACTTATGAAGTTTGAAACCATTATAACATAAAAAAAAAAGTTGGAAACGATTACAGCCTCACCATGATTTTTGTTGAGAAGAGATATTATAACATGAACTGCTAAGACCAGGTATACCAAGTGAGCTGTGGATAGCATACTTGTATTATCTCAACAAGGACATAAATTTATAAATAATAGGATCTAAAATTCAAAAATAAAAAAATATGAATTCTTGTATATATGTTATTAACTAAATTAAGCTAGCTTCCACACACACAAGAAAAACCTTGATGAAGATAACTAAACGTAAGTTTGACGTAGTGGAACAAATTTATTTAATGAGATATTTTATATTTTATTTTTTTTGTTTGCAAAATTTCATGAAGTCAATAGCACGTATCAATAACATAATTAGTCTCTCACCAGTAAGTTAAAAAATATTATTATCTCTAATCCATAAAAAAAATTAATTAAGCTAGTTAGTCTACATGTCACGTACTGACATTGTACCTTTAAGCTCGAAAGGCCAGTTATTTATATAATTTAGTATATATTTTAATCATGAAAGCGTGGAATTTTATTTTTTAAAATTTGTTACAATTTTTTTGAAAAAATAGATTAAAAAAATCTATTACGCGCATTCATTATACAATTTGATAACTCTAGAATAAATTTAAACCACATCTCTAATCTAATCACTAAATATATACATGTGGAAAGAGGAATATACGGAGAACTAGAGAAGGATATGGGAGTGTCAAGCAGATTCATGGAAGAATATGTCACGAGACGAGAGGAGAGAAGAGAAGAGAGATGTGAGATGTGATGGGGAAATTGATATGACATGTGAAATATTATTATGTCATGTGTGGGTGGCATGGTACACTCATTCTCATATTTATTTATGAGACACACTCACTGTATATAAAGAGAACCAATGCACCCCAATTCTCATTCCCCCTCACTTTTGGGTTCAAAGTGATTGCTGACTCCTTATTTCCTAGTTCCGTCTTTCCTTTGCACAACACAGCATACACCTTCGCCTATAGCTACTCTCTCTTCCTTCAATTCAATTCCTCAACTCTCTAGCTCTTATGGAAACTCAACACCAACAACCCACCATCAAGTCTAGGTTCAGACGCATCTGTGTCTACTGTGGTAGCAGCCCTGGCAAAAACCCTAGCTATCAGCTCGCTGCTATTCAGCTCGGAAAACAACTGGCAAGTATATATGTTTATATTTGTATCAAACACTTGGGCGTTTCTCTCTCTCTTCATATTATTAGGCTACATATAAATCAGGGTTACATTAAGAGAGCTCAGTTTCTTGAATAGATTTTAACATTTTAAAGAATTAATTTTTAATTCTCAGTTGGCAAATACTGGTACTACTAAATACAATTTTAAATTGTGGTTGTAACTATAATTATTGCTGCACCTTAAAGGTTTTTTTTTAACTTATTGCAACAATAATTATGATTTTATTAGCTTTATTTGTTTGTAATATTAAAGATCGTGACAAAATTGCAATCACAACTATGATAGCTAGCCATTTAAAGCCATGATACCAAAAACAAATGGTTGATTGAAGGCTATAGTTTATTTTGACATTGTTAAGTGAAAAACATTTTCTTAAAATAAATAATGTATGATATATGTATGTAGGTGGAGAGGAACATTGACTTGGTTTATGGAGGGGGAAGCATAGGGTTGATGGGTCTAATCTCACAAGTTGTGTATGATGGTGGACGCCACGTGTTAGGGTAACTCACCGCTCCCTTCTTCTGTCTCTTTCTTCCTGTATTTATGCTCATGAATCTTCTTGCTGGTACAGGGTGATTCCAAAGACTCTTAATGCAAAAGAGGTACAATACTTAAATGTTTTTTTATTTTTTTTATAATAATGATACGTAAAATTGTGTTGTTTATAATTTTTTATGATTTTTATAATAAATATTTTTTAATTCCTTAAACAATGTTATTAGAACATTTATTGACAACACCCTAAGTTGAATTAATTAAAAGCACCAGTGGAATTGACAATAGTTAATTAATTGATGTGTTTAGATAACTGGAGAGAGTGTTGGAGAAGTGAGAGCTGTATCGGGCATGCACCAACGCAAAGCCGAAATGGCCCGACAAGCCGATGCATTTATTGCACTGCCAGGTTAATATCATATCATATTCTCCTCTTTCTCTCTTCTTTTTTTTTTTTTAATAAATTCTCTCTTCTCCAACTTGTATTTGTATGCGTTTGTATGTGGATAACGAGATATTATTATTGTTTTCCAAACAGTAACATTCTTAACTGACGTCGCCTCTCTAATTATCTCTTTCACCCCCTTTCAATTATTTTTATTTCTATGTAAATTTTGTATACCAATAATTTAACAAATACTACATCAATTATAGAATGAAAACTTTTCAAACAGTTTTTTTTTTTTTTGGCATATGTGCTTGTGAAAAAAGAAAAAGAGAAAAGTCTGCGTATCTAACTACGCCCATCTTCAATTTCATCCTTTGTTGACATTCTTTGCGAAACCAAAAGCGTTTCCCTAGATAACTGTATCTGTAACTGTCAACCGTATGTGATTCTTCTGGCGGTGACTCCCATGAAATTCTTATTTTAAGAATTGTTTTTTTTTTACTGTGCCACTATTGTAATGTCATGGCAGTAATAATAACTCGTTGCTAATTTATATTCCAATAGGTGGATATGGCACCCTTGAAGAACTACTGGAAATTATCACCTGGGCTCAACTAGGTATCCATGATAAACCGGTAAGATTTCGAAAACCAAAAAACTCCTTTTCTTTTTAATCAACTGAATTTTTAAAAGAAATTATTCGCTTTTTTAATTACTGATAAATAGACATTATTAGCAAATTTTTTTTGTTTGAGGAAGTCAAAGAAAAAGACATAATCAGGGTGTTTAGGGTTCAAAAGAGAGAAGTTGATTAATGATTATTTTTAGAAGTTGAATGCTGACCAATGATCAAACAATATTGGTTAAAGAGTTAAAGTGAAAAATTCATAATATTTTGAAGGCACACGATAATATATAGTCCTATAATGGAAAAAAGAAGAAGTGATGGGACAGAATTGGTTGCAGGTGGGGTTGTTGAACGTGGATGGGTACTACAACTCGCTGCTGGCATTCATGGACAAAGCTGTGGACGAAGGTTTCGTAACACCAGCTGCCCGTCACATTATTGTTTCTGCCCACACTGCCCAAGATCTCATGTGCAAACTTGAGGTACATAATTCTTATAATAGTAATAATTTTTATAATAATCATCTTAAGGTACATTCCATTCACTTATACACCCTATTATATGTGCACACGTGGGACAACGTGGTGGGTCCAATTATCTGAACCGTTGATTTTCCACTTTGAACAGGAATATGTCCCCGAGCACTGTGGTGTTGCCCCCAAACTAAGTTGGGAGATGGAGCAACAGTTAGTTAACACTGCAAAGTCAGATATTTCCCGTTGACTAACCAAATAATATTAATCTTCTTCAAGCTCACTAATGCACCTTCAAGGACCCTAGATTTAGTGTATAATATAACCTCAACCAAAAACAACTCAACCCATGATGTAGTTGTAAGCTCCACAGAATAGGGCGACCACAGTCGTTTTTAGTTTAGCTGTGGATCTATGTAATTTCTTTGTTGATTGGCTTTCATGGCTGAGACTATATGTATTTTAATTATTTCTTAGAGTTACGAACTAATTGTGCATTAGAATTTGACCTGGATGATAGATCGAAGACATATTTAATTATAGTAATATACTATGCATTAATTTTCTGTCGTGTCGGTGATTTGTAATGCTATAAGTTTCAAATAAAAAATAATCAGTTGTTGAATACAGCTCTTAATGGAAAGAATTGATGTGGATGGACAACAATGATGACACGTTGAAATTTGACAGAAATAGAACTAAATAAAATTGGTTGGAATGTTGACATGAATCACATGATGAGGTTCCATCGGCATCTATCTATCTATAATGACTGTTATCGTCCCGGTTATTTTTCATATGTGGGTTCGGGGACGGGACCCTATTCTTTTCCTTTTTTCTTTGCTAACTACTCGATGAGGAAAGAAAAAGAAGAAAAAAAAGACACTTTCTGAGTCTTATTCTAACCAATCTTATGGTCCCCGATCGGTGGAACCCACACAATTTGACCACATTTAATGGATAAATCAGCATAACCCAACCACAGTTACCATGTATTGCTCCATTCTAATAGTTTCAAGAATGTATATGAAATTTTTGTTTGCCCTCCTCTTTACATGATAGAACAACTATTACGTTGGGGCAAAATTTTTTTCTTTTCTTTCTAGAGGGGATCCTATTAGTTATGATCGAAGGAAATGGGAAATAGGCAACGGCAGATTCAAGGGGAGTAAGGGTGGGTCCGCCCTCCCCCAAAAATCTTTATTAACAGTTTGATTACTAATTTAATTAAAAAAATGATTTAATTATGTATTATTACAAAAACATCATATACATCAATGATAGTAAGTATATAAAGTTTGTGCTTATTATGCATGTGTTGTAAGTATATGTATATTAAACAT
Organism: Glycine max; assembly: GCF_000004515.6. Classification (NCBI taxonomy): domain Eukaryota; kingdom Viridiplantae; phylum Streptophyta; class Magnoliopsida; order Fabales; family Fabaceae; genus Glycine; species Glycine max. The sequence continues at coordinate 1,991,741 of NC_016091.4, read as the reverse complement.
ATAGCTATATTGATAAAAGAAGTTAAAATATTATGAATATATCATATTGTTTAAATGTCCAATAAACATAATTTAATTGACAACACACACTAAAGGAGAACTTAAGATTCACATAATATATCTTTAAAGAAAGGTAAAATAAATTTTAAATGTCACTAAATTTTGAAAAAAAAAATAGACATATAGTCGCCCAAAAATCATCTTCTCTTGTTTTACCAAATTATCAATTCTTAAATGTTTTGGGGGAAAAAAAGTAGTCCTATTTGAAAATCGGTACCTCGTGTCCATTTTAGTTTGAATTTGTTTTCAAATGCATCGGATGCCGTCAAAATCAAACTATAGATAGTTTTGAAAAGAAAAATCAAACTCTACACACAAAAGTATACAGACGATCCTCTGCAGTCAAAAAATTAAAACCATGAGTAATTCACGGTCTATAGTTTGCATCATTATTTGTATCGTAGGACATTTGGAGACTTAGGCAACATAATTGGAGCAGCAATTTAGCAGCATGGTCGAAGTTATTTGGTTGATCTTGAATAATTGAAGGGCTGAAAGGACACCTGTCCTTGACCGTACCCAGTGGACAACATACACGATGCCTCGTGTACAAAACAAAAACAAAAGGGAAGGATAAATAAAGAGGTGAGGGAGTGCCAGTGTCCCCATTGGCCACAGCTTAGTAGGTTGGCTGGTGAGTCTTCAATAGACCTAGCTATAAGCTATTGACTTACAAGATAAAGAAGTCTTCCAAATTCTTCCATAACTAAGATGGATTCATATTTAAGTAAATATATAAATTTAAATATATGGGAAATTGAAAAAGAATAAGATATGCATACGAAATTATGGAGTATTTTTTAAGGGCTTGAAATTGATTTTTTTTAATTTTGAGACTTAAACACTCCACTTAAGAAATTAAATATTAGGGTTACAAGAAGTTTTGTAAATGTAACTCATTTATTGACATCCATCACTCACTCTTGAAGGAAGTCACACCCCTCTCTTATAAATAAGAATGCTTATGAAGAGTTTGAATATCTCATCTCATCACATCCAAAGAGAAACAAAGCAAGAGTGATAGTGAGAAAGATGATTCTAGTTTTCACAGTACTTGATGATAGTTGAGAGAAATTATAAATCATCCTTATTGGGCGATGTGTAAAGATATTCTCTTGTATTGAAAGAGTCATTGTAATCCTACTTTTAATAGTAGAGATATCTATCGACTTGGTCTTCTGATTTTTACCTTTCACATTGAAAGGATTTTTCACGTTAAAAATTCTTTGTGTCATTCTTTTATTCTTTATTCTTGTTTTTTCCTGTTTTCGCTAAGTGCCTATTTTAAGGAAACAAATCTTGGATCTTGTTCATTCAGATGTTTGCTCAATGTTTGAAAAGTCCTTAGGTGATGCCCGATACTTTGTTACCTTCATTAATGATCACTTCAGAAAGGTGTGGGTGTATCCGCTGAAGATGAAAGATCCAGTTCTTCAAACTTTCAAGGAGTTCCATGCCTCAGTAGAACGAGAGACTGGAAGAAAGCTGAAATGCTTGAGATTAGACAATGGTGGAGAATACAAAGGTCCATTCGAGGCATACTGCAAGGCTCATGGGATACGACATAAGAAGGTACCTCCCAAAACTCCTCAGTTGAATGGATTAGCTTAAAGGATGAATAAAACAATTGAAGAGAAAGTCAAATGTATGCTTTCACATTCAAAACTCCCCAAGACATTTTGAGGTGAAGCAGTAAAGACTGTAGTTGATTTGATCAATTTGTCTCCTTCAAGACCTTTAAATGGAGAGATACCAGAAGAAGTTTGGTCTAGAAAGAAAGCCTCCTATGGTCACTTGAGAGTCTTCAAGTGCAAGGCTTTTGTCCATATTCCAAAAGATGAAAGAGCAAAGCTTGATGCTAAGGTGAAGGAATGCATATACCTTGGTTCACCAAGAGATGAACTTGGATTCAAACTATGGGATCCTATAAACAAGAAGATTGTTCGAAGTAGAGATGTGGTGTTCTTCGAAGATCATACAATACATGATATCCAACTATTTGAGAAGTCAAAGCCTATAATGAGAAACTCAAGGGAAGAGACTCTTCTAAAAGAGGTAGAACCCACTCAGATGATAGAAACCAATCAGATAGAGCAACCTCCTCAGATAGAACAACTTGACTAGATGAAACAGAGTCAAATGGAGCATCCAACTCAGAAGATGGAAGAATCAACAATGGAGACTATTCAGACAAAAGATGAATCCCAACTGAGGAGATCAAAAAGAGTCAGATAGCCATCAAAGAGGTATTTCTCTAATGAATGTGCCAATCTCACTAATGATAGGGAACCTTAAAGTTTCCAAGAAGCCATTGAGATAGATGATAAAGAGAAATGGATGCAAGCCATGAAAGAAGAAATGCAGTTCCTGATTGAAAATCAAACATATGATTTAATGGAGTTACCAAAAGGAAGGAAAGCATTAAGAAACAAGTGGGTGTTCAAACTCAAGAAGGAAGAAAACAACCCAAACCCAAGGTACAAAGCTCGCATTGTGGTGAAAGGATATAACCAGAAGAAAGACATAGATTTTGAAGAAGTTTTCTCACCGGTAATGAAGATGACATCCATTAGAACAATTCTTGGTCTAGCTGCAAAACAAGACTTGGAGGTTGAGTAGCTTGATATCAAAACAACATTCTTACATGGAGACTTAGAGGAAGAAATTTATATGAAGTAACCAAAAGGTTTTGTAGAACCAGGAAAAAAACACTTAGTGTGCCGCCTAAAGAAAAGTCTTTATGGTTTAAAATAAGCTCCAAGACAATGGTACAAGAAGTTTGATCTCTTTATGGCTCAACATAATTTTAGAAAGACCTCCACAGACCATTGTGTGTTTGTGAAGAACTACAAGAATGGTGAGTCCATCATACTCTTGTTGTATGTTGATTGTTGGCAAAAATCAAATGAAGATTGATGCTTTCAAAAAGGCATTAAGCAAATCTTTTGCCATGAGAGATCTGGATCCAATAAAGAAGATTCTTGGAATGAAGATCACTAGAGATTGATCTAGAAGAAGGCTCTAGATATCTCAAGAGGACTACATTGAGAAGGTTCTTGAAAGATTCAACATGCATAATGTCAAGCCAGTGCATGTTCCTCTTCATGGACATTTCAAATTAAGCAAGATGCAATGTCCAAAGAATAAAGAAGAAAAAAAAAAGATGAGCAAGGTGCCTTATTCGTCTGCTATGAGTAACCTTATGTATGCAATGATCTACACAAGACCAGACATTGCCTATGTTGTAGGAGTTGTGAGCAGATTCCTATCAAATCCAAGAAAAGAATGTTGGAACGTTGTGAAGTGAATACTATGGTACCTTAGAGGAATCGCCAAAAGATGTTTGTGCTTTAGCAATGGAGATTTAATGCTCCTTGGATATACAGACGCAAATATGGCAGAAGATGTGAATTCTAGAAAGTCTACATCCAGATATCTGACTACTTTTGCAGGGGGAGCTGTGTCTTGGCAATCAAAACTTCAAAAGTGTGTTGTATTATCAACCACTAAAGCAGAATACATTGTTGTAGCTGAAGCATTCAAAGAAATGTTATGAACGAAAAAATTCTTAAATGAGTTGGGACATGATCAAGACGATTATTATGTGGTAAGCTGTGATAATTAAAGTGTCATCCATTAGCCAAGAATCCCATGTTCCATTCACGCTCCAAACACATTGACATCCATTATCATTGGATATGAGAGGTGTTGGATGAGAAGAAAATGAAGTTAGAAAAAATTCATACAGATTTTAATTGGTTTGATATGATGACCAAGACAATACCAACCAAGAAGGTTGAGGACTACTGTCAAGGTGTTGGTATAGTGGTGCACTCCAATCATGTTGGAAGGGGAAGATTTGTTGGAAATTCCTCCATAGTTAAGGTTAATTCACATTCAAGTAAACATGCAAATTTAAATACATGTGAAATTGAAAAATACATTTCAAGGCATGCATAGAAAGTTGTGGAGCACTTTTCAAAGGCTCAGAATTGGTTTCTTTGACCTTGAGACTTACACATTCCACTTAGGAAATTGAATATTAGAGTTACAAGAAACTTTGTGAATGTAACTCATTTATTAACATCCATCACTCATTCTTGAATGAAGTCACACCCTTCTCCTGTAAATAAAAAGGTTTGTAAAGAGTTGGAGAATCCCATCTCATCTCATCCAAAGAGAAGTAAAGCAAGAGTGATAGTGAGAAAAAAAGTTTTAATTTTCATTACACTTGGTGAGAGTTGAGATAAATTATAAATCATCCTTGTTAGGTGAGGTTGAGAAATATTCTCTTATATTGAGATAATCATTGTAATTTTACTTTTAATAGTATAGATATTTATTAACTTGATCCCATGATTTTTTACCTTTGACATTGAAAGGATTCTCTACGTTAAAAATTATTGGTGTCATTCTTCTACTCTTTATTTTTGTTTTTTCTTGTTTTCACTAAATATCTATTTTGAGTTTACAAAGAGAAAAATAATGTTGATATTTCCGAACAAGAACCAAGAGTCCATAGAAAAAAAATTAAAAACATTACATGATTTTAGATTATCATATGGTTATATTTTCACATGATATACAATTAACTTTTTTAGTTTATAAATGAAAATTTTTATAAGACTCAATTATGTAATACGAGTAAATTCATGATTGTAATGATACGAGAATAAGCAATAATTTCTTGGCGGCAAGGAACCACAACGAGTGCATGCCCACGTGGACATGGTGTTTCGCTACTAGAATGAATGGGAACTGGTAACGTTGTGATTCTTTCTTTATTCGACAAAGGGGGGCATGGCAACGGTATGAATTCGGAACTAGGACGTGTATGGAAAAGGAAATTAAAAAAAAAAACCCTCTTGGTCTAGCTTTTTATTACTTTTTATTTTCCCATTTTTCTTCTTTTGCTCTTTTTGAGTATTGGATAAGCATAAGCCAGGTCGATAAAATGTCCAGTGCCGGTGGGAATCATGTCTTCATAGTCTTTAATTGTGTGCATTGATCTTTCCCTCTTTCCTTTTTATTTTATATATATGCTGGTCAAAAAGATTAAAGGGAAACCAAAAGAAAGTAATTATAACGTTGATTAATTAAGTGTTGTTTAAGTTGTGCTAATAGCGAGCGTATAGCTAGTGACATAATGAATTTAATTGATGTCCCACCAAAGCGGGTTTGCAATTGAATCATTAATTAGCTTTTTCCTTACTTTTCAATTATTAATGTGTTTTTGGCTTCCGTTTTCGCATGTTCCTTTTGCTAGTTTCACACAAGTTTCACCGTCAAACAGAGTCGACATTCGGAATATTAATACGATCGGGTATATGTTAGTACAAAGCATGTGTGTATGTACGTAGTCTCTGAATTATGTGAAAGGAAACAAAATCATTGGCGTTTTGAATGTTTGGCGACCATCACGAACTTAAACTTGGACTTCTTTGGTCAAATTCCAAATTTTGGGGTCTCGACATGAAACTTTCTGCCACAACAATTCCTGTTGAACCCAAAAGTAAACATTCCCGTCTGGTTCTCCCTTTATGCATTCAAATCACTACTAGCTTATTTTTTTTCTTTCCATCAACCTCAAGTCCCTCCTGACTTTTTGTTCACCCTGTTAACGTCGGCTTCAACTCCATCTTAAGCCATCTATGATTTTTTAAACCTCCGCCATTGTCTAATTCATCATTTAATTGGTTTGAAAAACCATGCAATACAGCCTTTTCCCATTGCATAAGATTGACTGTTGATTGTTGACTATGCGAAAAGAGTTAGCAATACACTTCTTAAACCAAATAAAGCATTATCGCAAGATTCTTCATTTTTTATGCAATAGGTGTTACTCTACTATATTGTTATTGAATATATTTACTTGTCTGATTTATTTATTTATTTTTTACAAAGGCTGTAATGAAAATTAAATTTAAGTCCTCATGCATTTACTCTAACTCTCACCACTAAACCAACTCTAGTAGGCAAGTTATCCTTTCCTCGTAAAGTCATATTGGCAGAAGAAAGGAACACTGCATATAGGCAAGTGATCATGTGCCAGCGTTAGTACTAGGTAGTCGTAGATGCCAACAAAATGTACATGTCGAGGGTTGGTTGTGTCAAACAAAATGCTCGTACAACAGAATGAAACCAAAGATCAATAATGTGATCATAGTCTGTCTAATGATGATGATAATAATAAAAGCAGTGGTTATAATAATAATAAATTTTAAAGATTTGCTCTACATACTACAACAAAATAGCTCCACACCTGCTGAGCTAATAATGCCAAAGCAAACTACACCCGTACATATTCACGATAAACCTATCCAAACCTCAGGGTTTACACTCATACAATCATGCATATCGTTACAATATTATGTTTCGTGCTTTTGACAACACTTCATTTGTAAGGATTGGGAAGTGAATAAAGCAACAAAAAACATAAATCTACGTCAACAAGTGCAACTCAGGACGGATAGGAAGCTACAGCTTAGGTAAAGGATTGAACGGCAGAAGACGTGGTAACTAAACTTGATAAGAGACCGACTATGACAGCACTGTTGTACGTGCTTGGTTCTGTTTGCATGGAATTGTTCCTGGAATCAATGAAAGTCTCATTTAAGAAGGGTCCACCAACAAGTGCTCCAGTAGCTACATTGGGATTAGGATCAGATGACTCAAGCCACTGGAAGCCATCCTTGCAGCCAGTTTTTGCATCAGCAGGAATTGAAGCACCCCTATGATGCACAAATTGAGGGTATTTATCTCCATAGCCCACCAGAAAACTCATATGCATAGGATTCTTGCCCAATACGTAATCAGCCTGAAAGTATTACATAGATTTTCAATTTAAACACGGATCACTCCAAGCAGATAATGTGTGCAAATAATAATGGATGCATACCTGAGATTTGGCAAAGTCTCGAAGATCTGATGGGGTAAAGGAATCTGAACCACATTTTAGTTTTGGTGTCTGCGATGTTAGCATATAGTCACTGTAAACAGCAGCTAAGAATGCGGATGCAACAGGATGTTGCAAAGAGTTCCATTGGCTCACCCATATAAGACCATCTGTATCAGAGAAAAAAATAAAAAAATTAATTATTGAACATATATCAGTAGAAATATAATTCTAAAATGAATTTCAAACATTTAAATTTGAAAAAATATTTTCATCCAGGAGTATGATAGGCCAAAACCTGATTTAAGCAGTTACAATTCTGTACTAAGAAGTTACTAGGCAGTTATTTTTGTATTAATTTCATATTAGGGAGTTATTGGTTTTTGTGTGACAATTATAACTATATAAAAGTTGTTACAGACATGTAAAAGGGAATTAAGGTTACTTACTATGTTTTGAAATAGGAAACTCCTTATTAGAGGGAAACCTTGTATGTGTTAGGGAGAAACCTTGTGTTTGTACTCAAATCTGGCCTAAAAAACAGATTATTTCCATCTTTAGTCAGAAATCAGTATGTTTATTTCTTGAGTCCAACAATTGGTCCAACCTTCCTGTCGGATGTCATTGAGGAGGATGGACTTTAGAGTGGAAGCATCAGAAAAGCATGTGGAGGAGATGAGTGCTGAAGAGATACTAAGATCCCATTCTCAGTTTCTCACCACAATGAATATATGCGAGAAATGGAAGATGCAATCCAAGATGTTCGCAGAGATTTTGGAGAAATGAGAGAAAGGCTTGACAGTTTGTATACCATTCTACCATTGTTGAAGGGTTTGGTTAAGCAAAAAGACCCAATTAATGTAGAATACCCTGCAGGAAGTTCTGACCTGGTTAGAACTAGTCAACCACATAATCAAGGGCATTTCAGCACTCATTCATCCAGCCTTGACGGTGGGGATTCAGATGAGTTTAATTATAAAGGCGGTGCATAAAGTGGAATTGCCCAGTTTTGATAGGCAAGATTCAACTGGATGGCTGGCCAATGCTGAAAAGAGTTTTGAAATTCAAAAGACTAAACCAAAGACTAATATTAGACAAGTGGCCTCAATAACTTAAAAGAAAGGATGAATTAAGTTTCAAAATTTTTCACTAACAAACTTTTAACCCCCTTTTAAATGATAGACTCAGAATGCAGAAGAAGCAACAATCAATTTAATAATGTTCTTTAAACATGTAAGACAAAATTGATTGCAATAACATAAATGAGATAAGGAAAGAGAGAAATACAAATTCGATTTATACTGATTCGGTCACTTCCTGTACTTACGTCCAGTCCTCAAGTAACCCACTTGAGATTTTTCATTATCTCTGTAAATCCTTTGCAGATTTTGAACACATCTTGGGATCCCTCACCCTTGTGTTCAAGATTCTCCAAGAGACAATCCGTCTCTTGATTACAATTTTCACAATCCAAGAGACAATCAGTCTTTTGATTACAACTGATCTTTTGAGATGAATAGAAAGATTTCTTTCCTTTATAGAGTGGATGATACAAATTGAAGTTCCTAAAATAATTTCTCTCTTTTAGAGATAATAATAGAGGGCGAGCCCTGGTGCAGCGGTAAAGTTGTGCCTTGGTGACTTGTTGGTCATGGGTTCGAATCCGGAAACAGCCTCTTTGCATATGCAAGGGTAAGGCTGCGTACAATATCCCTCCCCCATACCTTCGCATAGCGAAGAGCCTCTGGGCAATGGGGTACGAAGTTTTTTAGAGATAATAATACAATTCCTTTGCAGATTTTGAACACATCTTGGGATCCCTCACCCTTGTGTTCAAGATTCTCCAAGAGACAATCAGTCTTTTGATTACAACTGACCTTTTGAGATGAATAGAAAGATTTCTTTCCTTTAGAGTGGATGATACAAATTGAAGTTCCTAAAATAATTTCTCTCTTTTAGAGATAATAATACAATTTGAAGTTCCTAGATGAATTCTCAATAGATTTGCAAGTGTTTACCAAAGAGTTGTTGAGAGAGCATTTGACAATTAAGTTCTCTTATAATATCTCTCTCTTGCTTTTCGAAATCAGACACACATATATATAGACCCTTCGTGCCTTCTCAAAAAGATTTTCTGAAATTCTTCACTAGTAAATCGATTACACAGTTATATTTTGAAAGGTCATGTCTTTTCAAAGTATTTTCTGAAGTGTCGTTGCTGGTAATCGATTACAAACATCTGGTAATAGATTACATGATTCAAAATTCAAATTTAAAACCCTTTTTAAACCCTTTGAATGTTTGTTGAAACAACCTTGTTATTTGATTCTATTTTGGCATCATCAAAACCTTGTATTCATACAATCACAACTAATACACACTAATTTAGATATTTGAGGAAGAGACTAGCAAAGATGACATGGGAGGTTTTAGAAGTAGAATTATTGAAAAGGTTTTCTAGAAAGTGGAACTGAAAATCCTTGTGAACAATTAGCAACCATCCATCAAACAAAATTTATGATGTCAAGGAAAATCTAGTGACATTATGATGTTGAGTTTAGGAAAAAAAATTGAAATTCTCAACCTCCTGTCTGGTGTGGTTTGCCTCGAATGGAGAAGTTACAGATCAACACGAGGCAATTTTGCACATAAGAACACTAGGTCTAATCGCTTGGCTGTTCAACATTCTGTTTCTTCTCTTAGTGTGAGAGCAGGTGGAAATACTTTGGGAACAGGTGCAAGTTTTGCTTGTAGTAATTTTGAAATTCGTTGTTAAAAACTGGCACTAGGCATTTACCTTATCAAGGGTATGTTAAAAGGAGGGAAAAAGGTTATTTTCCATGTTGCCAACCATTTGCCTCACTTCATTGTTGTCTTAAAAGGCAGTTAAGAGTGCTTATTTGGGGGAAGATGATGATGTGCGAGAACAAGGAGAATTGAAAGAGGTTGAATTGATGAAACCAAATTCAAATGTTAATCTGCAAAGAACAGTTTCCTTATTTCAGCCTTGAAGACAAGGCTGTTACTGTAGCAGGAGTCATTGATAGATCAAAATCTAACTTGAGCAGTTGCAATTCTGTATTGCGAAGTTATTAGGCAGTTATTTTTATAATAATTTTGGATCAGGCAATTATAGATTATGGTGCAACAGTTATAGTGATATAAAAGTTGTGTTGTAGACTTGCAAAAGGGAATTAAGGAGTCAAATTGTTATTTCATGTGTTTTTAAGAAGGAAACCCCTTTTAAGGAAGAAACCCGTGTTAGGGGGAATCCCCATCTCTGTACTAAAATCTGGTCTAAAAAACAAATTATTTCTATCTTTATTCAGAATTCGGTGTGTTTATTTCTTGAGTCCAACATCACAGGCAACCAAAAAAATAAAATCTGCATGTCAATTATTTGATATCCGTCTACAACTCAATTTAATTAATTAGAAACACTCAAATTCCCTAGCAGTTTAGACTTGAGACTTGGGGAAGCAGTACTGTACTGCTGCACCCTCATAACCATAATGGGTTCTAATAATGCAGACAGCTGGCTGCTCATGAGGGGTAAGGTTGCAAACATTTGATCCATTTTAGACCCCCTTATGTATAAGACTCGTGCACTGGGCACTTGGCATTTACTAACAAGATGTAAAGATGTGAAAAATGGTATGTGGCAGGGAGAAAAGAAAAATAAGAATATAAGTGAGTATCCTATCATATAGCATTCAAGGAGAATATTACCATCTGTTCTGCTTTTTGTGGCTGTTGGAGAATCCGGAAGAAGACCACACATTACAGCCTCAGCAGTTTTCCTGTAACTATGGAGCCCAGAGCTATATGAATTCGAAATGTCCTTTGCCTTAAAAAAGCTTAATCTAGATAACAAAACCTGCACCAAGAAGGAAGAATTATTAAAGGAAATATGTGTGAATAGCAAAAGTCAGCTTTGTATTGTAATATAACTAGAATAACTAGAAGCATGATCCTGAACACGAGAATGCCACAAGACTCTCAATATGGGCTCAACTCTGTTCATAGGGCAGAAATTTAAGCCAATAGGTCATTTTGTCTTATCCATGTGATGTGTAGGTAAGTAGGTTGCGATAAAATTTAAAAAGCCATTCTCTATAGCAACACTCATAACACTAATGATTGTCCCAAGTTAATAAAATCTCAAATTGGAAACGGGAAAAAAGATTGAGCTTTTTCTAATGCGTTCTACTGTGCTGTATGAACACTCTTTGTGTGAAATTTGACATGTTCAAACAGTATTGGTTGAATATCAAAGTAAAAACAAAACAAAACAGAGGGGGCTTGATGGAAATCTCTTGAGAAGTGTGTTATTCAGTTTTTGTGCAAACAAATTTGTACCATCTACCATTATCCTTTCTTAATACCTGAGTTCCAGCAAGCTTGTTATCCCAACTGAACCAGGTTGGGCTTCCCCATTGAGCATAGTCTTCTCCATCTTGGCCAGTCACAAACTGAAGGTAAGAATCATCACCCGTAGCATGATAGAGCCAACTAGCTGCCCATAAAAGCTCATCACCATATCCAGTTGAGTTATAATATGTCTGGACTTCGGGTATATTCTCACTATAGGAACCTCTATTCTTGTCAGCAAAAGTAAACAACTGTTTTGCATGCTTGAGTAGAGTGCTTGAATATGTAGGATCAGTCTTTTTAAAGACCAAAGATGCTGAGGCCATGGCTGCTGCAGTTTCAGCTGCAACGTCTGATCCAGGACAAGATGCATTCACTTGTATGAGTGGTCGTTCCTCAGTAATGGCTTCTGGTTTTTCCCAACACTTGTGATCTGCAACAGGATCACCCACCTGCCACAATGATTTGAATACATGGAACAAGTTAGAAAAGGTTTAACTAAAAAAAGGTTGTTAAACTTGAAGGCTCGATAGTCCTAATACACCAAAAGAAAAAGGCTGAAGTGGCTGAACATAAAAAGGAAAAAGAGTAATCAGACTTATTCAATCATCATATACACATACAACAAAGAATAAAAAAATGAAGTCTAGAAAATCTCAAATCAATAGCCTGCCCTGAACAAAATCCCTTATCTAACTTCATGGCCTGGCATGGGATTAACACCAAAATCATACCAATAACCTTACAAATAGGAAGAACAACAACATAGATCTGATCTTAAATTTGATTAACTGTCAATGTAACAGATTTTCACTGTAAGGAAACAACAATATGCTGCATAATTGTCGTAACTAATAAATATATTACACTGCTTGCTAAAGCATTTAATTGTTTTTCAAACAGGTGGCATCATATAATTCGCTGATTGTGTAAAATCTCTAGCACGATCGATGGATTAAAGTCAAAATCTTATAGTTTAACTATACAGAACATTCCAACAAATCAGAGTGTCCGTGTCCTTATAAGAAGACAAAAGATAATAAACTTATGCATTCACAGTAGCTAACTTGCAAAGAAACGAAAGTTGCAAAACACAGTAACCTGAATATAGAGAACATTCTCAGAAGGGTGAGCATTGATGAGATAATCAGTGATCCACTTGAGCGAATCTTGCGCAGCGTCTAACTGGCCAACGTGATCCATCTGATCTCCATATTCCAGAATGGACCACGACAGCACCGTCGCCGTAAAAGCCATGGGAAAACCAAACTTCATGTTATCCCCAGCATCGTACATCCCTTTTGTTAGATCCAACTTCGCTTGGCTCCCATCCTTAAGAGCCGAATTCCCTCTCCAAGATATTTTGTTGTCAACTAACTTCCCAGCTGAATCACATGACATTGTTAAATAGGCCATTCAATGAATCATTATAGGCATTAGCATACCATGTGTCAGGGGAAATAAAATAATAAATAATTAAAGAGCCACATTGTGAAATATTGAAGTAAAAGAATGAATACATTTCTGAATATCGAAGAATTGCATCGCAGTTTTGAGTGCAGTGGAATATTTTTGGTCAACGGCGCCAGGGGGACCGGGAACCGGAGCAGGCTTATCGGAACCGGAGTGACTAAATTTCTTCTTAACGGTAAAAACAATGGCACCGACGACGAGAGCCAGAATGATAAACGCGATAAACCAACCGCAGCACCCTCCTTTGGACCTCGATTTTTCTCCCATTTTTATTTATTTATTTGTTGAAATTGCAAAATGCGCTTCACAGCGGGAGCCTCGATCTGCGTAATATAATCAAACCCTAACGCAATGCATTGTTGTCGCTCACGGTATCGCTTTCTAAAACGCAATGGCTTCTCCTTCTGACAATGACAACGGCTATCTTTGGAATGTGGTTCGGTTTCAGACAGAACAACTCCAACAACTCTCTCTGTGTGTGGAGTTGTCTCGTCAATACCCGAACCGACCCGGTATGATGGAGGGTGACAAAAATGGTGGCGACGGCGAAGGATGTTCTCGCGGGAGAATATCTTTGGCAGTGGATTGGGGGGTAGGTACCGGTGGTTTATGACTTTTGTCTTTTTTGTTTGAGAAATGACGAGGATGTCCGTGCCAAAGAGAAGATTGTGTCGGTGGTAGTGAGGGTATAATGGTAAAAGGAGGGAGTCAACATGTGAGTGATGCCAGCTTCTGCGTCGGTGGGCTTTTGTTATTGAGTGAGAAGGACCCTCTCCATCTTAAGCAACCACCCTAAAACCATACATTTTACTTCAACTTCAATCAAACATTGATGTGTTGCTAACTAACCATCAGGATTTTGGCCTTTCTCAGTTAAATGTATCATTTCTTCTTCTTTTAATTTTAAAAATGAAAAAACAAATATTTTAAACACATTTTTTCTCAAAATAAACACGCATAAATTTATTATCATTAGAAAAAGGTATATATATATATATATATATATATATATATATATATATATATATATATATATATATTACTTTCCGTCCTTAATTTTACTGTGAATGAATAGATAAGATTTAACAACTAAAATCCTCTGCCCACATACCTGGTACGTGTTTCATTTGCAATTCGTAATCTATCTTTCCTTTCTAAAACTAGGAAGTTTATTCCATTCTCTCTTCTCACCTAATTTACATTTCTTTGATTTCCATTTTGATGCTTTGATTATAGAAACGATAATATAAATTATCACAAGCTTGAGATCGTACAAGTGAACAAAAGGTTACGATCGTTTAAGTTGATTTCCATTTCGTAATCAATTATGCCTTTTCTTTAAATTTGATAAATTTTGACTATTCTATTTTTTTATTAATTCAATTATCCATTTCCTAGATCTTGTCTATATAATTCAATAATTCATTTAGTGAACTTCCGCTGTCCTTCAATTATCCATTTCGCAAACTTGCTCTGTTAATTTTAATTTTCTTATTAAATACAATGATGGCAAAATGCTCTTTGCTACAATAACAATTAAATAAATTAAAACTGTAAATATTAAAAAAATGATTTTATTCTTATAAGTTCTATGTAGAAAATACTACGTAACGTAATATGAAAATAACAAATATAAAAAAATAAGTTAATAAAAAATGGTGAAATGAAAGTCTCAATCCAAAATTATTATATAAAAATAAGAGTTAAATATATTTTTAATTCTTTCAAATATGATAATATCCATTTTTTCTCTAAAAAATAATTTTCCTTCTTTAGGTTTTAGAGCCGGTTCTTGCCCTTCGTTAAAAAATGTTTCTTGTGTACCTTTTATTTATACAAATAATTGACTACAAAGAGTTCATTTGTTTTTTATCTCTAAAAAAAGAGTTCATTTGTTTTTTGTCACAAATAAGTGACTACAAAAAGTTCATTTATTTTGAGAAATTAAAAATAATTATTACCTTACTTTTAAGAAACATATTTTGTGCATATTTGTTTTGTAGTTGAAATTATTGCAATATGTAAGTGTATTTTAATATAGATCCAACATATAAAAACTGAAATGAAAACAAAAATAAAGATTCTAAATTTCAGATTGTTTGATAAAATTAATTTTATTTGAAAATTAGTTGTTCACCGAATTTCTAAACACTTCATTCATGAGATCGAATATACTTTGATGTTGCAACATTGGCATCATGAGCTACGATTTTTTTTTTATATTGGGCTTTTGTATGTTCCATTAGATCATGAAGTCGAATATTTTTTTGCATTGGGCGTTTGCGTGTCCCATTAGATCATGAAACGGAATAGACTATGGATCACTTATACTTTCAAAAGGCTTTTTTATTTTTATTTTCTCATTATTCTTTATCTCTTTTTAAGAGGAAACATCCACTTTCTTTAGCATCTGCAACTGCAATCTACACGTTTCTCCTTTCTGATTTCCTTTAGTTTTATGCTTAATATAATACAATACAATATTGTATGGAACAAATTATATTTTATTTTTTATTTTTATTTAAATAAAAAATAGTTTTCTTACTTAAAACATATTTTTCATGAAAAATAAATATAGATTATATTTTAGTATTTTTTTAATATAAATGAATCTCTTAATAGTTAATAGTAATAAGTAATTGTGAATTTGTTTATCAGTGATATTTTTTTTTACAACTTTTCATATAATTAATAACTAAATTTGAACAGCGTATTATTAATTTTAATTTTAAAAAAAGTAGAACGAAGTTTAAAATATTATTATTTTCAGTTTTAAATTTTTATCTTAAATCTTTATTTCATTTTTTGAAGGTTAAAATTGACAATTGATATTTAAAAATAGTTGTTAATTATATCAAGTAGACATGACAATGGAACAAAGTGAGAACGAATATTCTCCATCAGTTTTCCGATCTCAAAATCTCCAACATATTTTTATATTTGTCTTCAATGTCTCGCACTAGTTGAAATTTATTGCCCCTATTCATATACTTGTATAAGATAGTGAAATAGTTTTTTTAAAATTATATTAAATATAATTTTAGAAAAAATAAATTGATTGTTACACATTTATTTTTAACTATTTATATATCAATAAATTCATTTTAGTGTGTTTGTCTACAAAAATCATTAAGAAAATAATATTAAATTATATAAAAAAAAATTAAAATAAAATTAACAAATAATAAATAAAAATTTTAATAATTTCATATAGGTGAATACGAGGACGGGTATAGGACGGATAATGATCCGTCCTATTAAAAAAATCGGATAATCCCAAAATTCACACCCATACCTTGTCAACTCGAATGTTATTAATCAAAGTCGGAGCAGATTTGGACGGATACCTACAAGTACATATTTCGTTGGTATGTCTAATATCAAGAATTTATGAGAAAAAAATATTTACATTAACGTGAATCTATAACTATATATAAAAAAAAGATGAGTGTTTTGATATACATATCTTTATACCCATTTTATCACTATAATTATATTCATAAATTACTATTTTATTCTCAATTACAATTATCTCACAAACTAAAAACTACCTGCTATCTTCTATTATCTTTTTTTTTTTATCAAAAAAATCAAATATCAGTTAGACACTTCGGCACCTATTTTTCCGTGAGAATCTACAAATATATATATATATATATATATATATATATATATGTATAATAGGGATGTTTTGATATACATATTTCATATTTTTATATTCATTTTGTTTCCATAACTACATTCATAAATTATTATTTTATCCTCAATTATAACTATCTTTGCAATCTTGAAACTATCACTATCTTTTGTATTGAAAAAAAAAAATGAAAAGACAGTGAGGCACTCCGAAGTGTCTGTTTTCTGCTAGTTAAGTTAATACTTATTGATCTTTCACAGTAAAAAGAAAAGGTTAGATTTTTTATATATAGTGTATATATTAAAAAAAACATGTATGCATGAGATCCGTTGACAAAAAGAAGCATGAGATCCGTGGCCTCCGCTCCACCCCTAATGAGACGGACTGTGAGTTGATGGCCATTAAGTCCACTAAGGACATATGATCGATAATAAGACATTTGAATCCCATATTGGAGTAGTGCAATAATTAACTCTCGCAAAAGTCAGAACTCAGAAGCTTCCGTTATAATTATCACACTGTAACAGACTAATAGTCATGCATCCTTCCACTTTAACGTATAAAGACTTTAATTTCTTTATATATTATTAATCTAAAAAACTTTATTAGATTAACCAGAATGAATTTTAAAAAATAATAAACTTATTATATATGAGAATTTATCATTGAATAATGATGTAATTTTCTTTGCACTGTTTACTCATGCACAAATTACTAATATTAAATTTGTATTAATTAATATTTATTTTATTCATTTCTATATTATTAATTCGAGCTTTGAATTTTGAAAATACGTAAACTAGTTAATAGATGAAATCTTCCATAAAAAAAAGTTAATAGAGGAAGACTAATATAATTTAATTAAGTTTCGTCACAAGAGTTATATCCGAACTCGAATTGAAAAAATCTTTAATCTATATTTTTTTTATTAACGCGTCTTAATCTGTATTATGTATTCCTTCAAATAGGCGATTTTGACTTCAGTCCCCATCTATTTAACAGAAAGAAAATATTAGGCTTAAATGTAATTATTTATTTTGTTGAATTTATAATTTTGATTTTTGAATTTTAAAATGTAGATATTTAGTCTTTTATTTTAAAAAATTTGTGATTTTAATTCTTTAATTTTAAATTAGAGACATCTAGTTGTCTTATTTTCAAAAAATTATAATTTTAATCAAATTTTTAATTTTATCTATATTTTTTTCAATTGAACTCTAAACCTAATATAGTCATTTAAAATATCATCTTTAATTAATTACAAAATAAGAAATAAAATATAAAAAAATAAGTATTAAACAAAAGTTATAAATTTTTTAAAATAATGAAATCAAAATTACAAATTATCTAAAATATAAAGATCAAATACTTATATTTTAAAATAAAAAGAACAAACTTATAGATTTTAAAAATAAGAAAATCAAATATCTTAATTTTAAAATAGAGATATCAAAATTACATATTAAATAAAATAGAGAGTAAAATTACATTTAAACCAAAATATCATCCCTACTGAAAAATCATTAATTTCTTGTGGAATGTCTGGACATAAATTATCGTTTCAGTTTCTGATCATATTCTAAGAAATTAGTTTCTCAACTATTAAACGGAGGATATTTTTTCATTTTGAAGAACAAAAGAGCAATAAATTTTCCTTAAAACAATATTTCATTAGGTAAACAACTGTTTACAATCTTTTAAAATTTCAAATTTCTATGCTTAATATTTTTTTACAGTTTCTTAATATTTTTTTTTACAGTAATAAGTCTATGTCATAATTTAAAATTTTCATTATAAATATAAAAACATTTATTTATTATAAATTTTAAGTATAAAAAATAAATATTCATTCTTTATGATTTACTTCCATAAAAAAAGGGGAAGAGACGTAAAAGAGGCCACACTGAACCCAAATCCAGGGTTGGATAGGGTTGGGTTAGGTTAGAGTTTAGACTGTTACTTCCTGCATCATTTCCGAAATGTTTTATTTATGTTTTGGATTGATGATCATTTTGAAAGCAAAAAAAGAGATGTATTTCGTAACGTAATTCTAGAAGCCATAAAAGATGTGTTGAAAGCAACTTGGGAAATGCACGAAACAATAGTCTAGAGTTTAGGGGCTACTATTCTCAATAGTCAATCAATAGATTACTTTTCCTATCTCTTACTTTTTTTTTTAAAAAAAAAAAAGAGACAAAAAGACACTCTTATCCTTTCCTATTTTCTTGTAACTATGGATTTTTTTTCGTTGATTCAAAGGAACCGTGTTTTTGTTATGTTATTTGTGTAAACTCATATACATACCTAGGGAATCCAACTAAGTATTTTGAACAAAGTAGTGAGTTATTGTATATTCTTGATATTATTTTTATTTTTAGGAATAAAAAAAATAAACGCACAAGAAAGATTTTGTTATATATATATTTATACTTTTTAGAAAAACTGGAAATTTTGGCTCTCATAAGTTCAAAAACAATATTTATAATGAGGGACAAAAATCATTGATTTTGTAAAGTTAAAGAATGATATTGATCAAAATTGAAATCTGGAGACTAAAACCAAATAATTATGATATATATGATTTTGACTACACACGTTATCTGTTTTTAATAATATTTTTTAAAAAAAGGAAATAATAATAACATAATTAACTATAATATTTATAATTAAAAAAGAATGAATTTTATCTTAATTAATTTAATTAATATCAAAAAATAATTTATATCACCATTAAGTTGATTAATTTAAAAATTAAATTAATTAAAATTATTTTGTGCAGAAAATTAAGATAACAAAAACACGTTTTTGCAGAGTAAAATAATATGTTTCCATTAGGAAGGAGTATTTTGGGAATGTAAAAACAAAGAGTGGGGTGAAAAGAGCAAAAAGAAAAGATGAGAATAGGAAAGCCCTAGAGTGTAGAGTTTCCAGCAACGAACATATAGAATTAAAAGATTAAACGGCTCCAATTCCCAACTTCTGAACACATTTCATTTTTGGATTTTTATACTTCCTTCTTTCTTTTACACTGCACACACACACAGAGGTATTTTCACTTCTCTCGCTTTCATTTTGCGATGCGTCGATTAAAAATTGAACAACCTTCACTGACTCGTTCAGCGTTGGGTTATTGACTTTGATGGTTCCAAATTGTGTTCTGTTTAGAGACAACACCGCTAACCAAACGCCTTTCTCTCAACTTCAACGTCTTTGCTATTTAAATTTAAATCACTGCACAACCTATTGCAGTGTACCTCATTCTTCGTTTGGTTTTGGTTTCAATTTGCGTCGCACAAGTTGACGTTTCCTCGTAAGTAGCATAACGTTATATGAATATGTCTTTAATTTGTGTTGACCCTAATTTTCTGCATAATAGCGTGGTCTCTCATATTAAAGCATGCTTAATTTAAGATTAGTGTATTTTGAGACCCATGGCACTTCTTTAGTTTCAGTTTCTTGGAAGTTGAAAGCTATCTTGTTTGGCTTCACTGATTATCTTCTCTTTTTTTTCATGGCAGGGATACACAATGATAGGATCTTTTATTACAAGGGCACTTGTGTATGTTTAAGCTATTATACTAAATCTCTGATCATTTTTGTATAATGGGGTTTTGCCGTAGTTTTCAAGATTCACTGAATTTATTTATATTTTCATCTATTTTGTTGGCATGGCAGGATGGTTTTTGGCTATGCCTTCCCTGCCTATGAATGCTATAAAGCAGTTGAAAAGAATAGGCCAGAAATTGAACAACTTCGTTTTTGGTGCCAGTACTGGTAGATTGCACATCCATTCATCTGCATAAAACTTAAACTTATGCATAACTGTTGGTAAAGACTTCTTTTCGTACCCATTTGTGTTGCAGGATTTTGGTAGCTGTTTTGTCAGTATGTGAGCGGATTGCTGATGCTTTTATATCATGGTAATGGATACTAGTATCTTTGAGTGGATTTTCTGTATTGAACAGAAAAAGTTTATTGTGCTTTCATATTAAAATAATCAACTTGTTCTTCTTGAAGGGTCCCAATGTATAGTGAAGCTAAGTTGGCATTTGTCATATACTTGTGGTACCCGAAAACAAAGGTATAAAATTCATTACTGTGGTAGCATCTGAATATCTGGTATTGCTCTGTTATTTGCTTCTCTTCAGCTTGATGGTTGAATTTAATATCATTTACCTGTGTTAGGGAACAACATATGTGTATGATTCCTTCTTTAGACCATATGTTGCGAAACATGAGACAGAAATTGACCGCAACTTGTTGGAACTAAGGACAAGGGCAGGAGATACTGCAGTTTTGTATTGGCAAAAAGCTGCTAGTTATGGCCAGACTAGAATATTTGAAATTTTGCAGTATGTTGCTGCACAGTCAACACCTTCGCCACGCCCTGCTCAGGTATTCATTGAGCTTGTCTTGGTTTCTCTATTATTATATTTTAGGTGTGGCTTAACTATACTGGAATTTGTATGCAGAAAAACTTTCAGCTTTCCTTTGTTCATCAAACTTGGTGTGTTCGAGATTTAGCACGGAGAAACAATTGTTTTGTATTTTTGTCAACTTAAGAGAATTTCTGAAAAAAAACAGAAATAAGCTTTTCAAATCACGTGCTTGGTTTGTGCTGTTCTTTTGTTTATATATACATATTCAACATCTGTTAATCTGGGAAGGAGATTTATTTTGCACGTGTAAAAGAAACTTGTGCCTGGAATGACTTTTTTTTAAAGAGGGGGAAAAATCTAGATATCAAATATTTATTTCCAAAGGTGTTGCTGCTACTGCATTCTATGTTGTAGGGGATTATTTTTCAAATAAGTTCTCAATTTCATCCTCAAAGTATTATTCTCTCTCTTAAATGGTCACTAAAGTAAGAAAATTATCTAAGTAATCTCTCAAGTATTAGAAATCATAATAAATAGTCCTTCAAGTATTGAAAAAACCATCTAATTGATCCCCGAACACTAGTAAAATAAATCAATTTAAGGTCTAAACTGATAGATATTCAATACTTTAGAGATTATTTATATAATTTTATTACTTTAGGGACTACATATGAGAGATGGTAATACTTCACAGATTAAATTGATGGTTTATTCTTATTTTTCCAAAATAAGTTGTTTCGTGAATCTTTGCTGCATCAAATGTCATTTTCTTTGTCTTTATCCCATTTCCTTGCTGACTGACTCACGTAAAAAAACATTTTCTTTAATTCACAGCAACAACCAGCTATGAGGGTGCGTCAAGCCGCAACTAGTAATAGCCAACCAGCATCTGCGACAGAACCACAAGCTGAGAATCCATCTTCTCCTACTTCTAGTTCATCCAGTCAGCAACAGAAGGAAGTAGCAGAGGAGGAGTTGGGTTCTTCACAAGTGCCTAAAGCACCTTATACTGTAGCAGGTTTAAGTAGCCAGAAGTCTAATCCTATACCTGAAACGGCCAATCAATCGGTACCTGA
Organism: Glycine max; assembly: GCF_000004515.6. Taxonomy (NCBI): domain Eukaryota; kingdom Viridiplantae; phylum Streptophyta; class Magnoliopsida; order Fabales; family Fabaceae; genus Glycine; species Glycine max. The sequence goes on along the minus strand of NC_016091.4, from coordinate 1,969,850 downwards.
AGAGGATGAGCCAATGCAGATTGAAGCAGCAGCACCTTCATCCTCTTCTGCAAATGAAAATGAGAACCCTCCCTTGGAAGATACAATAATGGAAGAAAGCATTAGGGTAACGCGTGGTAGACTAAGAAAAAATCGATCAGCTCGAATCCGTTAGATATCATTGTTTTCAAGTTTTAGCCTGGAAAACATGGGTAGATGGATAATAGTGGGTGTGGAATAGTAAAGTTGTGTGTATATTTTTGCCTCAGTTTCATTCCATTTATTGCTTTTTTTTCTTATGAATAATTTTTTTTTACAACACCTTATCAATCCCCTTATTAAATGAAAAATGCATGAAATGCTTATTTTATGTTTCTAAAATATTAAATATATTTATTTATATTTTAATATTCTATTTATAAAATATTAAAAAAAACAAAAGAAAAATATTATTATATTATTTTTTTATGATGTATTAAAATTATATACTTATCTTTTTAAATATTAAGCATGTTAAGCTATATAAAGAATTAAGCATATAAATTTATTTAAAGATAAATTTATGTTTTATTTGGATGTTTTATTATCACTCCTATGAGTAATAAGGTTTGAGATCGAGGATGAAGTATGATAAGATTTTATAAGGGTGAGTTACAACTTATTTGTCATAAAATTTGTGTTCAATATGTTTTTTATTATAAAGTGCATCTTATGAACTCATGATGTGATTGATAATAAGATAAATCTCATGTTGCTAACTTGACATGCATTGACGGAGCATTTTGGTATTGATTGAGTCATAGGAAAACTAGTTGTAATTGCAAAGTAAAGACTCCAAGATAGGAGAAGGATAACCTTGACTTAATTAACTCATTTGAAAACATATTAGTGACTTGGGTGAATGAAAACTTTCACTCCCCTTAATTTCAATTCGTTGTTCCCCAATTATGAACAATCATGCCACTTTACTAGGACATTTGGTTTCCCGCAAACAAGGCGAAAGGAGCCTATGATTGACTTAGTAGAGGCTTAAGAGAAGAAAATGTCAAGCGGAAATATTGTTTTGATAAATTGCATGATGTATATAAGTGTCAAATAGTAATAACTGAACAAGTTGTAACCATTGAGAAGCGTAATAAAATTTATCAAAAGAAACTGACTATATGCACAAAATAGACATATGTGTATATTGAAAGAGACGGGTGGGATACATTGACTAGGTTGAAAGTGATCCATCCATATTGCACCAAAGTGTTGTGAGTAATTTCTATGCAACAAAAAACAAAAGAAACGTCAATTTTTTTTTTTTGCGTGCCCCAAAAAGTGCCTAGAGTGGCTCTTTCGAATGAGGAATGTTCTAGTAAGGACGTTTAATACCTCATAAGATCTATTTTCACTAACACTAAATCTCATATGTTAATATCATTAAACCGTATGGCTAAAATTATTCTAATTAAAAAATTAAAAAAATAAAAACAAGACAATCACGCGAGACATTATGTTTCATTTTAGATTTCAAAATCCTTATCTCCTCTCACTTGTCAATGTTTTTTCTATTTTCATCCAAGATTTGAAATTTTCATAGCCGATGATTTTATTCAAGCATTGTCACCACCAAATTTTAAAACCAATTGAAATAAAGGAGATGGATTTTTTTTATTAGCAAAAAACTTGTATATTAATAAAAAGGTACAAGGAATACCAAAACCCATATTCACATATCAAAAGACATATACCTAAAATTGACCATTAGATTTGGCTAAACAAATGAATGAGATTTGATGTAAATCTAAAGACTTATATGTGATATAAACTGACCATGTCATATATATATATATATATATATATATATATATATATAATATAATATAATTAAAGTCATGTTTAACTATAAAATTTCTATAAGATTTATCAAACAGAAAATCAAATATTTTAAAGATTAATTTACATCAAGATCGTTATCACAACTATCACCATTATGATCGCTCGTTCCTATTGCCACTATCATCATCATCATGATCGTTGTCATGACCACTATCGTCGCCATCAACATGACTGTCACTATCGTCAGGGTCACAAGCGGTGGCGACAATGATATTCATGTTGGTGGCGATAATAATGGTTATGGAGACAATTATGGTGGTGGTGGTTACAGCGATAATAGTGGTTATGATAACCATCTCAACTTAAATTAAATATTTAAAATATTTAATTTTCTGTTTGGTAAATCTTACATAAACTTTATGATTAAATAAAACTTTAATTTGAATTTAAAATATTTTAATATTTATTCTTTATTTTAATTTAATCAATGAGAATAATCATTCTCATCCTTATCTAAGAGAACTACGTTCATATCATATGTCCTCTCTATATATGTAAAGTTTCATAATAGTTGGTTAAAGTGAAGTTATAGGGCTTCTAGGTAAGTTTAGTTATCTCTGTTTAATAATTGTGTTTAAGTTAATCATGCAGGCTATTGTTACTGCTACAAATATGGAATTCTTTTTCTAGTAATGACTAGAAAATGGAGTAATTATTAGTCTTTATCTATTCTAGTTTGACATGTTTTATGAGAGTAATTTGGTTTAATATATTGGTTCTGAAATCTTGCTATTAGTCTTGTCTACTAATATTGGTATTCCTATTATGTTTTAATTTATTGGAGTTAATTTACAAATAAAATATGTTAATAATGTAAGGATGTTTTACTTAAATTCAATCATAAATTATCATGTAATTAAAAATTATTAATTTTTTATAATGATTACTTTTAAAAAAATCATGTTCATGATTAATTAATTGATTGTTTAAATATTTTACCTAATAATATGTCAAAATCAAACTCTAATTAAAAAAAAGTTATTTTGTGTATCAAATAGCATACCACCAGATGGAAAAGGATTGAAGGACTTGAGGAACTAGTTCTTATCATCCACTATTTTGTACAATTCTCACACATTTACTGTTTTTTTTAACAGAAATATTTTACAGTTTATGCAACTAGAAAAAGCACATGCATTATATTCATTTTAACTCTTGTTAGAATTGTCTAATAGTACTCCACTATATTTTATGAAAGAGCTTTAATTTAAGTTGTACAACCCAAGCCCTATTACTATTATATTTTTTGTTACTTTTATTGATACGCGCTTAAATCAATTGGTGTTTAATTTGTAGGTGCAAATTAGTATGCAATTCATAAAATAGATGTCCTAGTGGTGCTGTGGAGAAACACAGAATGGCTTTGTATAGTGCACAAGACATAGAATGGTTTTCGATTATAACTTTTCCAAAATAATAATTTAATTCTTTTTCTTCCTCTTCTCTTTTTTTTTTCATATTTCTATTATTTCAAATGACCTAAAACTATATTTATTTTATCATCATTTTCTTATAATTTATTTCTATTCAAATACTTTTTCTCTTTTTTTTCTTATTTGTTTCATAAACCAAAGTGGAAGTGAAATTAGACTGAAGCAAGGTTGTATAAGACTCAAACTTCACCTATTTCTCAAATTTAAGACTTACACCTCGAGTATTTACTTAATATATAAATCCTTTTAAAGGCCTAACTTAGTATTTGAACAAAAATTATTTGACTTGAAAGTGTATTTAAAAGCCAACTTTATCATCAGAGCAGATCAAATGACAAATAAAGCCAAAAGTAATTTTTAAAGAATTTTTTTGCTTTAAAATAAGATAGTTATATGTTAGTCATTTTTGTTAATATATATGATATTTTTTGTCAATATATGAGATCTTTTTTATTTTATAAAAATCAATTAATTTTTTTTATCTAAAGCTTTAACTTTGTCTTGTTTGTCATAAGACCCTTATTCTTGTAAAAAAATAAAAAAAGGCCTTTTAGATGGGTAAAAGAACTACCTCTAAATAAGCAAATAAGTTTAAACTTGTATGTGTATCAGTGATGTTAAGCCTTTAAATAGATAAACAAGTATATAACGTTATAATATTAAAGTAATAATTTAATACAATAAATATTATAGGTCATTATTATTATTTATTTAAATAAATCAATCTGTTAAGTCTTTTATTTTTTGTATGACCTAAAATTTGAACTTTTTAACTAGGTTAGATTTTTAAAACGTTTTGACCTAATTTGGGCAAAGCCACGAGTTCCGCCAAGCAACTTTGCTTATTTTTATACCAACTTCAAGTTAATTATAATGTTAGGGGCTAAATTGACCAATGATATAAATTGTAGTAAATTAAATTGATTGATAATTTTAAGTTAGTGATTAAATTTGCATTTCTAGTATTTAGGGATCCAAATTAATTGGTGTCAATTTCAAGAAATAAATTGATCTTTTACTCTATTTTATTATAGGATTATATTTGAATCTAGAAATTAATGAATATGTATAATGATACAAGAAAATTGTGTTCAACAAGAAATTAGGTCATAATAAAGAGCAACAGTAATTGTCGGTCAAATAATTTCTTTCTGTGAGATATAAATACTTGTAATGAAAATTTTTGTAATATGAAAATAAAGGAGAAAAAATTATAAGTGCTGTGGGGATTTTTTTTTTGAAATTGTGTTCTCATAAAAATTGCACTACTTAATTTGAAACTTTATTGAGAGAGGATTTATGTCTTTTTTTTTTATCAAATCAATCAAAGACAGATACAAAAGTTATAATAACTTATGCACTATGTTGAAACAACTAACTTAGACCCTTGGTTATATCTTTATCTATGTAAAGCTATAATAGATTTGAGACACTTCTATTTAAAAGTTATATCTCAATCTTATTCGTAAGTTACATTGTTGAACTAGGACACAATTATCCTAGTTAAGGCAACTGCTGATAGAAAAAAAAGCCAAAAAAAGGAGCCAAAATTTACAGTTTGAAATGTATCCTTTGTGTCATCTGGAACAATTAACAGTCTATCTCTTATTAATCGTATCTGTTAGTGAAGCTTGTGTTCAAGCAAATCCCGCACCTCTTATTGGATTAATCGTCTGAAGCACGTCTATCAGAACCAACTACTCCTTCCCTGAACAGAAAAGAAAGAAAGGGGGAAAAAAGAGCATTCATTAGTATGAACTTTAAACTGGTCACCTTGCTTCCTCGTGCAGTGCTAAAATCAGAGAATCAAATTCATATAATAAGGATTGTTTAGAAGATATTGCTACCCCACAATTCTGTTTGGCTCACTCCAGGATCTGATTGAAACCAATAGTCATCTTCCATCTGCAAATAAACACAATGACTTAACATTGTCTTTCTAGTTTTTGGTTTTATCATTTAGAGCTTCAAGTTTTACATACTTCAAAATCAGTGGGAGTAATTTCTTGAATTCCAAATGCTTGTGAACCCTGCAAACTGAAACGCTCAGAAGGATTATTTTCATCATTTTGGCTTTCTAATAATCCCACACCCCTCTTTCTGTAGAGATCACTATTCCATGATGGATTTGTTAATTTCATCGGTTTGGCACTATCATCCTCAAACTTGTGGTCGTCCTTGCTTCAAAGATAAAAAAAATATCAGTTATTAAAGACTCAAGAGAAAGAAGTAAAAAATGACCTTAAGCCAACTAAGAGCAAAGATTTTAACAAAAGCAAATGTCAGAGAACATAGAAATACCAAACTTTTGGTTGCAATGTTACAGCAGAGAAGTACCTCAAGAGGTACAAATATATTGGTCCAATGGCACTTCGAACAATCATTTTGTACTGCCTTTGCCGAAAACCTAATTCCTGCTTATTTGAGTGAGAAGTCAATTAAAAGCTTGTTATACCAAACAAGTTGCAACACCCATATTAGCAGAAGGTAGATCCCACCTCATCAGGATCAGGAACCTCGATGGAACTAGCTTTTGGAGCCTTGATTGCAATAATTTCTTGATTCTGTGAAAATAGTAGATAAAGGTCATAATGGATAAACAGATCATAGCTTTATAAAATTTTAAATATTTAGACAAAAAATCACCTGGAAGCATGGAAGGCCAAGAATATCTTCCTTGGTTATAAAGAGGTACCTAATCATCAACCAAGCTTACTATCAGGAAAAGAAACCAAGAAATTGTAACTTATAAGACAAGTTGTCAGAAGTTCATACTTTTGAGAGCTTTCACTTTCCTCCAGGTTTCTTAGAAGCTCCTGCTTTTTCCTGAGAAATTAAAATGATAATTGTTTAAAAAAAAAACTGATAGGTCAACCATCATGAAACTTTTCACACACAATATTAGTAGCTAACCTTATACAATCATCAAGTTTGCATTCCTCGGCATATAGACTATCAACTTCAGCCTGTATAGAACCAAGCTGTCAGAGTTGGACCAAATCACTAGCATACAGCAGCATTCAAAGATGGAGCTAAAATCCTACAACCAACATGCATTTTAAACTAAAAATTATAATCAGTTACATCAGTCCAAAGCTCAGGAAGAAGCTTGCTATGATATCTGCGTAGGTATATAAAATACAAGGCAGAAGTGGCGAGACCTATATTCCTTCCATAATATGCAATTTATACCTGGTCTATATTTAAATAGTACCATAAGTCATGGTATCATATCACATTTAGATTTTGCCTAGTCCAATAGCCTAAATTAAAAGGCGTCATATCGTATATTATTCTGTAAGATAAACTTGAGCTATTTGAAAACATGTCAAGCTTAAGTTTCTACAGAAAACAGATATCCACGCAAACAAGTGATCCTTTTAGATGCCTATGTGCCCAGAATTTTTCTTTTGTCTTCTAGAACAGTGCCTTGAGTAGTTCAAGTTTCACTTTATTGCCAGCAACTTTAATTTTATTTTGATCAATTTCTTCATCCTAAGCAGCCTTAACTGTACAATTACCTACAACTATTTTGGACAGGGGTATGACCATATATAAATATTGAAACCAAAGATTCCTTGGAGTAATGTGATCCCAAGAAGAAATCCAAGATTCCTATAAGTATAACCCATGGTTTGAAAAGAAGCAAGGTATGTTTTCATTTTTCACATATATGTTCATATGTAAAAAACTAAGTGATGCTTACAATTAAAAGCAACCATGTAAGCAGTCTAAAACCAGGAATTATGGAATACATCTGCACTAACTAACAAGTAAAAAAGATCAAAACCTTTAAACTATTAACTTGGTCTTCCAGTTCTCGAGGTCCAAGCCCATCACATCCCCTGCTCGTAAGGCACAGCGTTTATCATCATATCATATATATGATGATGAAAAGCCACAAAGTAACAAACAAAAGAATAGATATTTACTTCCACTTTATATGATTCTTTGATGTTTTCTCTATCAGTCCTACCCCTTCAAGAACATTTGTAATGTCATAAATTCTCCTTTTCTGAACCTGCCAAAATTAATTTTAGACATATTATAAAACCGAAGGTCAAAAAAGCAGGAAGCAGAAGTACACTATACTAATAGCACGTGTAAGAAAAGCTCAAAAGGAGCCATCAGTCAAGAAAACCATGAAAGACATATTATTTACCTCCAAGATTTCAGCGGTTCTATTTAGATCCAGGGTTCCATCCTTAGCATCCTGGATTAAGCTCACAAATTTCTTGGTTAACAGTCCTGCCCAAGTACGTGATAAAGAGAGTCACACTAACTCAGAAACTTGCTTAAAAAGGCATCACGGAGGAATACTCGAGTGTGGTCATACACATACCTAAGGAACTGTCATAACGACAGTTGTTAACCGCAGTCGAATTAGTGGAATCTGATAGGGAAAATCCACCCAGCATAAATTCAAGCAAAAAGAAATAAATGAACGAAGAGTTTCACAGAATCATAGTCTAAAAGACTGATACCGGCATAAGGTCTGTGAGCCGCAGATTTTGCATTTCTTGAACCTTTTGGTTTACCATTTTGCTTTCCTCTTATGGTAGGGTCGGTTTGAAGTGGGGGAGGAAGATGAACTGTTTGGGTCATACCGGGAGCAGCTTCAATATTACTTATGTGAGACTTGAAAACATTGTTTTCATATCTTTGACCCATCTGCACAGATAGTTGAATACAAACATTTAAAGCATAAGGGAAGTGCCTTATTTACAAGAGCCAAGATTTGCTGACAAACTATATTTTCAAATATTTGACCTTGGAATGCTAGTGCCCTAACAAAACTCTACAAATCCAACTCGGCGCGTGTAATTAAAATAATTTTTTGTAGAATTGATAATTAGAGCAGAGAAGATAAAAGCAACTAGCAGATGTGGTTAAGATTGTGAAGAATAAATCAAGCAATGATATGATGAGATTTGATAATTGGAATGGGGGGAAATGATCCGATAATGTATGTCATTGAAATAAGAAGAAAAGCAGAAAAGAGAGAAGAGAAGTCACTGTGAGGGAAGGAGAAAGCAATAGCTGGAATTTGAATGGGGATGGGATTGATCTTGGGCCGTAGTGGACATGAACACACTGATACTCGAGAAGGGTAATAATGGTAACAGTAACACTGTTATATAGCAATAGCAATAGAAAATGAAAAGTGATGTGGTGTGGCCGCCAACACCAGCGCAAAAAAAGCGGTCAGTTCAGTTCGAATGCACACGCCACCCCGCCCTTTTCTTCTCCTTTCCCTCCTTTTGGGCCTCACTTTCTCTCTGCCCTCCTTTTTGGGCTTCTCTTCTCTTTAAAAGTTCTGTTCATTTTGTCTATTTATCATTTCTTGAGAAATGATAATTTGTTAACCAGACTTGCAATTCTAAACTATCAAATTCTGCATTTTTGCTTGAGAACCCACGAAAGAAAATGAATTTTGCAGTTGAGAGAATGATCAATAAGAGGCGATAAAATGATGAAAAATAATAATTAAGAAATAACAAATTCTGATAAAGAAAAAAAAATATATCAAACCAAACAAGTCAAGAAACTACACCAAAACATCGATTAAAACCTATGGTGGATATTTACAATCCAATCCTCTTAAATATTAATATAAATAGTACCACAGGCGATTGACTGCATTCGAATAAAAAATGACCAAAATACTGGATGAAATAAAAATTTGGAAGACTGGTCTCCAAAAAATTAAAAGACCATAATAACAAAAGTAAAAAAATTCAAGAACCCAAAACATAATTTATCCTAAAACAAAACCATCAATGTATAAACATTTGTATTTTACATAGTGTGCGTTTATATATATAGCTAACATACAAACACTTGATTTTTAGTATAAGTGTGATATTAAGTTACACCATTGATTTATTTTAATAGAATTTTTAGCTATAGTTTGTTAACACAGACATACTAAAAACAATTGTGTATATATTAACAAATCTCACAAGGATTTTCTAACATATACATACTTGATTTTTAATATGATTGTATTAGTAAGATACACCATTGAAGACAATATTAAGATATAGTTTGGTAATGCATTCATATTAAAAAATAAACATGTATATATTAGCAAATTTTATATTTATAATTAGTGAAATATATTTATAACATATAAATGTAAAATACTAAATGTCAAATATGAAAAATGGAAAATTAGAAATACCTTTCTTTTATGGGATACTAAAATGGAAAATTATTTTATAGTAACTAAAATTAATAAACTATAACATTTAGATAATATTCCTATTAAATTTATCAAATTGCTATTAATTTTAAAATTTAGGAGATAAGAATTAATTATATAATAACTTAAATTTGATAAAATATAATACTTAAATCAAATTTCCTTAAAAAAGATAAAATTGTGATTGATTTTATAGTTTAAAGAGAATAAAAAATCAAGAGATAACAAACGATTGTATAATAGATAAAATTAAAATAATATAATCTTCAAATTAGATTTCTTAAAAAAAAAAAGATAAAATTACTATTGGTTCTATAGTTTTAAAAAGTCTAGCAATAACAACTTGATTGTATAATAACTAAATTTTGATAAAATATAATATTCCTTAAATCAATAGGATATCCCTTTTGTTAAGCCAGATTTAGATTGCTTGGAGTATTCAATTTTCTGATTTAATGTGTTATAATAATCGAGAATAATATTAACATCTTCCATTCATAGATTTGCACCAGCTTTTTCAGGCTTTTATCAAAACTGTTAATAGAGGAGTGTATTTTTTTGAAAGAGGATATGAAAAGGAAAGTGTATAAACAAATGAGAGGAGTGAAAATAGCAACTGCCATAGTTAATTGTGTTTTAGATGGATCTGGTAGAGTTCTAATCGTGGGCTTATTTACCAAGAGTGTCATTAATAAGGCTGATAACTTAGAAGGTGGCAAAAAGTATAAAAAGTATAAATGACGAAAAGTAAAATTTATATAAAAAAATAACGGTGAACATTGAATTTAAAATTTAGAAAATATTAGTGAAGGCCAAGGCCCCTCACCAGCCCACCCTTAAACGTGAGTCCACATACCCTGTGCCTGTGGACTAGGGTCAACCATAGGCGTTCAATAATGATTTTCTTTAAAATTAAAATAAACCCCAACTTACAATAATTTTTTAAAGAAAACATGATTCTGAGTTTTTTATATACGAAATTCTTTTTTTTAAAAAAAGAAAGGATATATTTTTTTAGGACTTAAATAAGAGAAAAAATAATGTTTAATTGATGAAAATATAAATAAATTTTAATTAATTTCATCTTATTTAATGATATAATTTTTATAACATTATTTATTCAATTTATATTTTAATTTTAACGACTCATTTCAGTCTTAATATCAAATTTTAATTAGGATATTTTAATAAAATATTATTTTTTAAAACGAGGTTATTAAATTAAATTTGGGCTAACTAACTTTCTTAATTAATAGAAAATAGTCTTTTTAATTATATTTGAGTTTGGAGAGAGTATAAAAAAATTAAACCATTAAGTAAAAAATAATGTTTATTTTTTTTTATAAATATATTTTAGTTATTTTTAGAGGTTAGAAGTTTTTTTTAATTCGCACATTGAAATTCAAATAATTGTTTCAACCTTTTTATAGTTTATGTGTGATGTTTGGTCTTTTTTATAAGGCTCAACCATAATGCCTATTGTATTAATTATTTTTAGACTAAAATATTCCTAATTAAATGAGAGATAGTAATAACAAACAACTAAAAGAAAGCGAAATAGAAATATTAATGATAATGAGAATTTTTTTAAAAAAATTATAAATTTGAGTCATATTTACTATTTTAAACTAAATTAAATATTTTTTAATCATAATAAATTAAATAATTTAATCTTATAAATAAGACCTAAAGGTACCATTTTCAAGTACTTAGTCAAAATATTTTCAAAATAACATATTTTATATTTTGTCAAAATATGACAACATTACAAAGTTTATGATTTTCATGAAGGGATGAAGAGTGTTTTTATAATATAAATATACAATTTATTATGTCTTTAATTTCAAAAATATTTTAAACACATCAAACATATTTATGACATTTTCAATAAATATGATTCATAAATATTATTTTATTCTCGAGCCTTTTATTGTTTCTTTTTCATCCATTACTTCTAATTTATAATTCAATTTCTTCAAAAAAAAAAGTTTTTATTTTCCTTAAATTTATGTTAAATATTTAATCTACCTTTAAAAGAATTTTGTTAAGATAATTTGATTTAAAATTTTAAAAATTATCAATAGATCATTGATTTAAATGGATCCGATTTGAATCTCTTAAATAAAATATCACATTTTAATCTTATAGATGATAAAAACATGATTGAGAGAATTTCCCACTAACCATAGCCTAACAAATTTTTTGATAAAAATTAATCATCAACAAATAATATTTCACCCTAATAATATGATAATCTATATAAATCCTAAAATTTTATTTATAATAATAATAATGTAAAAATAATATTATTATTTATGTCAATACTTGATAATAAGATCTATTTAGTATTTACCAACATTTGATTTTGTTCATATTTTAATTTCTTTATTAAATATCTATATAAAATTGAAGGGATAAATTGTTCTGTTTTCCGGCATAATCATTGATCGAACTAGTTTGTTAAAATTGAATGTATTTTTTTATGCAGAAATGACCTCATCCTATCCTAAGGGGTTATTTTGAGACGAAACAAGTACAAGACACAATGATAATGTCTTACGAATGAATCATGATTACCGCGAACCTTTGGCCTGATGATCAAATTCGTCCAACAGAATGCTAGCTGAACGATTCTCATTCATTATCATCACCACGTTTTACATTCTCGACCCCCGAGAAGTTATATAATACGAGATTGTTATATGCATATGATCCTTACTTATTGATTTGATGCTGTGCGTAAATTTGTGCTTTGATATGATGTGAGAAGATATAGCAAATCACAAAGCCAAGAAAGCAATTGGCTATTTTTCATGTGATATATATGTAGCATTTTTTTTATAATTTAGGGAAAAAAGTTAATAAAATTCAACAACTAAACTAATTACGCGATTAACCAAAATCATAGACAAAAAAATAATCCCTCAAATTCAATAATTTCTTCCCCAAAATGCTGGTAGTACGGAAGCCATTGCTTTAATCAAACTTTTATAACCCGCAGGTTAATTTGCCTCTACAGAGAGAATTTAAGCGAGTTTATTGTTTGGACCACTATTCGTGTAATCCTGCTGGTTTTAACTTCAAATGAAAATATCCATTGTTTCCCCTAAAACTTGCCAAAAGAATGCCAATCATTATATTCTTAGCTTCTAATCTACTGCCAATTTGTAAGTAATCACATGCTCTCACAAATCATTTATTAATGGATTAATTACTTCAACATAAACGGATTTAGCAATAACACTTAGGGCGAGGTCATGCCAATATGCTATTAGTATGATTGGTTGAAGGGAAATCTTAAAGGAAAAAGAAGGACTTTTTTCTCTCTTCAATTGTAAAGAAAATAGAAGGATTTTTTTTTCTTTTCATTTTCATTTTGCATAGTTTACAAATTTACAAGAAAGAAAATAAATATTATCAAAATCAACAAATTTTTGCTTCTTATTTTTATCTCTTCTTTAATATCCAGAAATATAGAGAAACAAGTAATTTATAATTTATACAACGTATTAATTAAACTGCCTTGGAATCAATTTTTACCTCACGTGCATTTTCTTAATATTTATAAGAGTGTGTATTTTTTTATATACACTATAAGAGTAAGAGTGTATATATACATACACACATATATGAGAGAAATTGACTTATTTTAGAAGTAAGTCATATTTATATATAAACTTAATAATGGAACAAATTTAAGTTTGTTCATTCATTAAAAATATATATAGTTGATAACTTGATTAACAAAATTTGGAAATAAAAAAATAGATAACTAATAAGTATTATTGAGGAATGGTAATAATTCTTAACACATCCTGTTGGATTTCTCAATTTAAGTATCAAATGAAAATATAAATTATTGAATGACTTAAAATTTTAAAAATAATTTATTATTTAAACAATTCAAATTTTATTAAAAAGATCAATTATGACACTATAGAAGTACTTATAAAGTTTAATTTTAACATACAGATAATCTAAGATTTGTATACTATTATTTAATCAAAAAAATTTCTAGATGTGTTTTTAAAAATTATTATTCTTTTCAGAAGAGAAAATTATTATTCTCAGTTGTATAACAATTCATGATTGAATGAAAAATGAAGGAAAAAAATCTTGAAACTATCTTGAGGATTCGAACTAATTTTACATTTGATGGACCTGCTCCGTGCTGATGTCATTTATCTCTTTTTCGTTTTATTCTCTCTTGTAAGTTGTACCCAAAAAAAAAAAAAATCTTATAAAACTACTCGAATAAAAGAAATGAATATGACTATTAACTTGCGTCACCGACATTCATATATGTCTGCGGATGTGTGTCTCCCTATGTACAGTTATAATTATGAAATCCCCACGTAGATTTCGGGTACAAAATGATTTGGATTGGTTGTGACAAATACAATATATAATTACACACACACAAATATTGGTGAGCTTATTCCTGCATTATTCACGTTATCTTCGCGATGATTTCCTAGTGAAAGCTGAAGCGTTTGCAGGATTGATGACTGTACAAAAAAAAAAAAAAATCCAGAAAGAGGGAATGAATTAGGTCAAAATCACTTGCTTTAACGTTGGACATGTTGGATGGGTTCCACTAATTGTTACAAATGATTGTTGTTGGAGATCCTTCAAGGTTTTTATATTTGAGGCAGTGTGGACCGATCATCATTCTTCTCCTTTTATTAATAATAAACTTGAAAATGATCAAATTTTATTAACTCTATCCAAAGCACCTAATTCTGCCACAATTTTAATTAAAAAGAGTACTAATTAATCCTGCTACTGATTATGAATTAGCTTAAGATGTTAATTGAACGTAATCAACAAACCTAAGCAAAGAAACCAAATTGTGAGGACAGGAAGGCCATGCAAATGATCATTTGGGCACATGGCACTTCTTACTTGTCCAATATCTTTTTGGCCTTCCAATATGGAATATATATAATCTCTCAAGCTTAATTAATTTAAATGCTCATCAATTTCTCACCCTTTATATATATATATATATATATATACCCTCCAGAAAAGAGAAACCAAACCATGATAACTATATATTTCAAGAGGGTGTGCTTGTGTGAAAGGGAGAGAAAAATGTACAAGAAGCACAACAACCCACATAAATCAGGAACAGAGGGTTTTGTTGTTATAAAAATAAGAGGAGGTACTGAAGAAGAAGCATACTTTGAACAAATCCCTCAGCCTCGTCCAAAGTTGAACCTCTCTGCCATGAAGCTCTTCCAACGCTTCCGCAAGATCTTCATGCGCCTAATGTTCTCGGTACCTAATTCTCGTCGCTCAAAGGATTCGAAGCACAAAGTTAATGACCGGTTTGAACCGCCCAAGACTTCATGCAGTTCCTACTATTCCTCTCAATCGCATTACAGCGAGGCCATTGCCGATTGCATCGAGTTTTTCAATAAGTCAGCACAAGATGGCGTTTTGGATGGTCGAAAATCTGATGTTGTCTGAGTCTGACATTAATTGACCTTCGATTAATGTCTTGTGCCCTCGCGTTCTTTGATTCGGTTGCCATCATATGTGCTTTGTTCATTATACTTATTATATTATTTAATTTCCTTATGCTATAGTGATTCATCTATATATATTTATATGGGAGAGCATTGTATTTTTGCATATATAATGGAATTACTTCTATTCAATCGCTGGCTTCTTTTTTATGTACTCCAATCGTGTGTATACAATGAGGGAGAATAATGTTGACTGTGTAGGTTTTTATTTTCTTTTATTAGTAAATGTTAATGGCTAGTATTATTAGTTGTTTGATAGCTAGAGATTCAAACTCACAGTTTTTTTTTTCCTTTATCACTGAATTAACATTATATCTCCATGGTGTAGTGGTTCTGGAACGGGATTGAATTGAATTAGTTTTCAGATTCTATTAACAAAACAACAAAACAAAACTAGTGTGTAAAATCATGAAAGAATAAAAAAATCATCACCAGACTAATTTGAAGTTGGATCTATCCACGCTAAATTTGAGGCTGATAGGCAGTATATATTTCCCTGACCAACGTAACATGTCAGGATCAGAAATATTAAATAAATATTATTAATTCAATTAATAATTAAAATAAATATTATTCTATTTTAATATTCTTTCTATTAGAGTAATATTTAATTTTTATTCTTTTAAATGCAAGCAATTCTATTTTTATTCTTAATCAATTATTTCATTCCTCTTTTATTATTATTTTTATAACAATTCTAATATTGTTTAATAATGTACTACAAAAAAAATAATCAATCAGTTTATTTGATTTGATTTCTTTTTGTACTTTTAGGTTAACAATATATCTTTTTTAGGTGCTATGCATTAAGTTATATCAATTTTGCAGGACAAGGATAAATTTATGTTTTGCATCATGTAATTAAAAATTATAAGAATAAAATATAAAAATGAAATTTTAAATTCGTAAATCATATTTAAATATTAATTGATAAAATATGTTCAAATGTTAAAGAACATTTGAAATTTCAATAATAACATTCACTCATTTGAAATAAATTTTTATTTCAAATCAATTTTTTCCTTATTTTTTTCATTAATTAAAGAAGGCTTTTATATTAACTTATTTGATTAATGTTCAAATTTCATCGATTAAAAATATATAAATTTATTAATTCAAAAATATAGAAAATATATTAAATATAAAATAAAATTCATACAGATACATTTGATATGAAACGCGAAATTTTATAAAAATACAAACTCGATGCATGTATATAAAAATATAATATACATCACACAAAAATTTTGTATAGTTTTTTATAACATTTAATATTTTATTATATATTAATATCATTAACTATTATATGTATATACATACACTACTATATATTTTTATCAATTAAAATATAATAGATAAATACATTAAAAAGTTATAATATATAAAAAATTATAAATTATGAAAATAATACCTTGCAGGACACGAAACACTAAGCTAATAGCATATTATTCTTAACTTATATTGATAAAAAATTTAAAATAAATAAATATTATGTATAATTGATTTAATCAGAATAAATTTATTTTAATGTTATAAAGTATTAAATATATAATTTAAATTTTTTATTTTTAGAAAAGTGAAAAATTATTTTAATTTATAAAAATTAATTTTAAAAGTGATTTATAATTATTTTATTATATAATATTAATTATTTAAATTTAAGTTTTGATTACAAAAGTAACTAGTGGTTATAAACAAATTAAATATTTATTCTTTTACATTTTTACAACACTAATAAGCATCAGTTGATTAGACAAATTTTCTAACTTATATATATTAATCAACACAGACCCACGTTCTGATTTTATTTTTTAAAAAAACAAACCCGCGTTATTTTTGGGGGTTACCATTCCCAATTTCCCTCAAGGGGTTGAGGTACAACGCATTATGACATTTGTGTTACTATAAGTCCACACAACATAAGTACTTAAAGTTGACTGTTGAACCCCCAAAGATTTGAGAACAAGAAAAAAATTACATGTAATATAAATTGATTATAAGATTTGTTTTCGTTTTGGGTGTGTTACAATCAACTTTAAGCTTAAATTGTAGTAGTATATGTCCTTCATTTTATAAACCAAACTTTTATTATGTGCATCTCTGTTTGTTTGTTTTTTAAAGTTAAAAATTCTCTAAAATAAGAGGATTGAATCTTGCACATTGAAGACCATATTTATGTTGTGCAAGTTATGCTTCGTTAAAATCTTATCCAATGATTCTCATCATGAAGAAGGCTAACATGTTAGAAGCAGCACAATATTTTAAAAGATTCCTATATTCAATATCATCCTCGACAAATATTTGAGCCACACTGCTAAACTTATTTTGAGCATATAAATAAAACATGATTTAATGATTATGTATTGTAAAAAAGGAGTACACTATGAACTAATTAAAAAATATAATAGATATAATTTTTAAGGTATTTATTATAAAAAAAAAACTTATTATATATATAATTCAACAATAATGTAAAAATATTTTACATTATAGATACAATCTTCTCATAAAACATGTTGAGGGTAAGGATTCACCGTAATAGGCTAAGATACACTCTAATAATTTTTTATTTGAGATTTTCATCTATCTTTATACATCTTATTTCTCTCTATATGTCACCTGTCATAAATTTATCCAACAATCGATCTTCTCAAAGAAACAAATTCTTACACCATATTTATTAGTGTATTCCATAAATTTAGGCCACGACTTATATTTTCTAATCTGTCACTTGGTCATTACACGATTTTGACCCCAACTCTTGAAGTGGAAATAATTGCTTTGATTCTTTGGGCCTCATATGTCTAAATGAAAACTGAGAATGTGAAATTGTAATTATGGTGCTTTATTACATGAACCACACTCCACATGCATACATATTCCGCTACTCTGCTACTGAGTTTAACTACATTGTACGGGCCATTTGCCATTAAAGTCTGTTACGTTACAGAGGACAAGAAAATATACCTTTTGAGAAAAAAGAAAGAAAAGAAACTCTAAACAAAATGCAGTTGGCAATTATTCTGGTAATTAACATATTAGTAAACCGAAAACATATATGGTACTTAGCGTATGTTTGGAAAACCAACCAAAGCCCTGAACTTACGTTTGATTCAAATTGGTTTCATGGAATTTCTTGGCTTCCCTTTTTCCTTGAAAAAATGCCTCCAATCAAAGGAATGAACGACTTCTTGTTCTTCTTCCTGAGAGAAGGGTGCCTTTCCAACTTTTCAACCCCGTGTTGCGGTAGCATCACGTGATGAGACACCGATGGCGGATTCGCGAACGTGACGTACCTTTTCTTTTGGAACTCCATATTTTCCTGGTCGAATCTCGAACTTTGCACTCCAAACGTCGTTAAGTTCTCCACAAACTTGACATCTTCAATTTCAGATTCCACCGGGTGCTTCTCTGTTTCCCGTTGCTTCAGTTGTTGGAGCTCTTGCTTCGTGCGTTCAAGCTCTTCCTGCAGAGAAGACAGGCAATGGGCCATTACCATGCTTTCTTCCTTTGCCCTCTGCAGGTTTTCCCTCGTCTCCTCTAACTCAGCTTCAACGTTTTCAATTCTCCAAAAATCAACGCCGTTTTCATTTGCTCCACTCTGTATCTATAACAACCAATTAGATCTATGTGTGGAGTGGAACAATACACTACTATTCTATTATATATTGGTAATAGCTAACTGGTGTTCTAAGAATATTTGTTAAAAAATTTAAATTATAAATGATTTTTTTATTTTAATTCCTTAATTAATATCTTAAGAATATTTGTTAATAAAACTCTTCTTTGTAACGAAGTGTAAAATTCACACAATAGAAAGTAGGAAGAAGATTAAAAAATGGACATGTAAGATAAATGAATTATGTAATTGAAAGGAACAGGAAAAAAAGTATTGAATAATCCTTTAAAAAAAAGTATTGAATAAGTATAGTTACTATTTCAATATTTTCCCACAAAGCTTGAGATATGAATAGATTATAATTAAGGTATCGTACGAGCAAAAGCATAAATTAATTTAGTTTTTCAGTGCCTTTATTCTATGACACGATAAAGAAAGGAAGACACGCAAATTACAAGAAAGCACACGACACAGGCTGCCGCTGAATAACCATCTGTTGTTGTTTGCACCCTGTTACAAGCAAGCATAAGGTTGGAGCAACGCATGCTTCGGTGAGCTCTCCTTAAATATATATCTATTGTTTAAACTAAAATATATTTTTGTTTCATGATAAACTAATAAATTTTATTTTAAATTCTTTTTTTCATTAAGTTCCTAATAAAAACAAAAATTATATTTTTAATCTTTGTTATTTTATTTTAATTCTTTTAATATATCTATTTTTTATTTTATTTTAATCCATATAAAATTTTGTTCATTTTATGTTAATCTTTCTACAAAATATTTGATAGGAACTAATAATAAATGATCCCCATATTATAGGGACAAAAACAAAAACATATATATTAAAATGACTAAAGCAAAATAATAAGAATAAAAAATATATTTTTGTTTCATTTGAAACTCAAAACAAAAAAAATTATTAAAAACTTAAAACAAAATTTACTAATCTATCATAAATTAAAACCATATTTAAACTTATTATCAAATATATTCTGAATTCATCTTGTGTAAAATTTTGGGACTAATATATAGTTAATTTAAACCTTCTAAATGTTTGTAAAATGACTTCTAAATTGGAACTCAAGTAAAATTGTTACTATTAGTTCAAAAGTTTAAGGCCATCACCATTGATGCCTAAGACTACGGGTACGAGTCGCCGAAAAACTAAACAGATTGAAAACAGTTTTGTTGTGCAAATGTTCTAAAGCGGATTGTAGATAAGTGATGCTACATGGCACAAAGGTACTTCGGTCAAGAATCAACGTAATCAGAAAAAAATTAATGAAATAAAGAGTAAAGAAATAAATCAATAAAGCTTTCGCACGTAAGATATTTTTTAGGTGGCACCAAGTAATTTTCACTGTAGAATGTAGATTAATTGATCATATAATGTATGTGTGTATAAATGAGTAACCAATAAAGATAAGTGATTTGTAGAACCTTTTTGAGCTTGTTTGCACTTGCATAAACCTCTCCAGCTAAGACTTTCTCACCGAACAATGAGACAGCCTCTTTGACAGACCGGAATGGTGCCCTTGTGTCTATCTCTGCCTTTCTGACCAGCAAGACACCACCTTCCATGTTCATGTTTGTGTTTCTTCCACAATAAAGCTAAGAAAATTAAAAGGGATGGGAGTGGAAACAGCGAACAAGGATGGCTGCTAGTGAATGTGTATGTGAGAGAGAAGATTGAGATGGATTGTCTACAAGTAGGAATTAAGTACTAGAATTGGACAAAGGAGAGAGGGTTGAGATATAACATATGAAGATTGGAAGCTTCGTTTCTTCGCGTCCACTTCACTAGAATTCTGTTATGTTTGAGGGTGGGTGGATGGATGCTCTTGGGTCTTGGTACTGTTGGTGTTGGACCTAAATGGCCCAAAATATTTATATATTTTTAGCACAACTAAAGACAAGGACTCTTCACCCGTAGCCAACTTAAAGAGCCCCACTGTTCTTTCGTTTTTCTTTCCACTAGAGAAGCCTATGGAAACCTACAGGGTTCACATTATAGGAAATGTGATACAAAAATTAAAAAAATAAAATGATTAATATCAGTGGGTGTTTATACTTGGAGAAAAATAAAAAGAGTAAGTGACTGATATGTGATGAAATAATAATAAAAAAGAAATAAAACATATTGATGAAGTGTTTGTATTCAATGGTTGTCCAAAAAATGATATACAGTGATACAAAAATACATATATAATAGAATATATGATGTGATAGAAATATTGACAAAAAAAAAATGTCAATATGATGTTTGAAATTGAGAAGTATTCATATATCATTACTTTATTTGTAATAATTCATAAATAATAATAATAATAATATTCAGTGTCCATCGGTGTAGGGGAATAGTAAATTCATTAGAATGGCAATGATGAAGTGAAGTGTTGTTTCTCGTTTACTAGAATTTTAATCCCCTATTCGCATTTGAGTTAACATATTATGACATGTAAAGTCAAAGATGCATATACAATGTTCTTATGCATATAAAAATGAATGTTAAAATTTAATAAGGAGAGCAACAAAAGAAGATAATTGTGTTGTAGCAAAAAAGGATCTTGATTGGATGAGAGCATGTAAGTTGACAATTGGTCAAACAATTCAAAAGAGAAGGGAAGGATCTTGGTTCATATGACCAAAAAAGTTTTACTAGGAACCCACATGGTGGGTGTCTAATGTTCTTGCCAACATTTCAGGTAAGTCATCTGACTGCACTCGACAAAACCCATGAGCAAAGACCATGTTGGTTACCCGCAGGGAGTCTAATGTTTAAGTTAGTTTAGACTCATAGGAATAGGTAGGGAAACAAACATATCTCAAGTACCCCTTGGTGTGTTGTGCGCTTATATAGAGTGAGTGCAAAGGAGTAGCTTGTTCACGTTAAGGTGTGACTTCCACAACTTTTATGAGGATTGGTGTGATTGGAGCATTGATTGAGGGAGCCACCCAATCAAGGCAATCAATAATTATTGCCAAGATTCTCACCAATGATGAACGACATAATTTAAGGGATTGTTGGGTCTAACAATTATGATTGATTGAAAACTTGTCCATAGCAATAACTATACTTTTTGCCTTGAAAAAATGGTACTTCATTGCACAACCAAGGATGAAGGGACGCAAGACTTCTAATAGTGGTGCTTACTTTGTCCTCAAGGATCTCACATAATCTCACTGATAGTAGATAAAGGAAATATTTTTACAAACTAAGTTAGGAAAAAAATGTGAGATGCAAAAACATTATACAAAATTTACAAATAAGCTTTGTAAATGTTCATCATTCATCAAATAAATAGGGTATGAGATAATGACAACAATAAGTATGATGAGTAAATGCATACAAAATGATTATGACTTTATATTTCATATGATACTTTTGAGTTAATGTGCTAATACTTTGGTGAATTTTACACCTAGTCAACACCACACGAATGTAAATGTGAATTGCATTTAGGAAGGTCCATGATCATTTTAGTCAACCAAATTTTATACGTAAAGTTAAATGTCCCTCAAAGTACCAAAGAGTGAACATTTTGGTTTCTCCTTTTATTAGTGTCTCAGGCAAATTTATCCTCACAAGACTACACAAAGAAGCATTTAATAATTGCTAACCAAGTCGTCGTTTATTATTCACTCATATATTCGTTGTAGTAACGCTTTAAGCGTAAAGGACCATAAGAATTATAGTTGTTAGATTACTCCTCTCAATGCATTATTATTATCATAGAAAATGAAAAAAAAAGTCCATCTAACCAAGCATGAATCTTAATCTTGATCAAGCGTTATAATTTGTTAGAATGAAAAGATTGGATATTGAGACACCAATTTGAACATATAAGTTGTTCCATGGGTTGCAATGAAAAAACAAAAATAAGCCAAAGCAAAAGTAAAAAAATCAGTAAACACTAACTTTATCAAAATTGTGAGAAATACTTAATGTAGAAGCAAAATCAATGATAAAGACAAACAAAAAAAAAGTTGCGCCCAAGAAGAAAATTATTAGCAATTATTAACCGAAATAAACAAAGCAACAAACTAACCTAAATGCATGCAACTAAATTGCAAACATGTATGGAATATAATATCTCATGATGGTGTCATCTTTATTTATTACCAGCAAGACTTCTACTACATAAGAACTACATTTTTAAACGATTCTCAAAGTTCTTTAAGGAGAAGTAAGCACTATCACCAATTCACAAGTCCTTTGTCCCTTCACCTAGGTTGTGCAATTTGAAGCCAAAGCCCACCAACTGTCAACACAAACAAGGAACTGCCTAAATTAATGACAAAAATACCTACCATTATCAATCATGCAATTAAGTACAATGTACCATAATTAAATTAATAACTTTTTTTATAATTCTTATAGACTTATCATTTTATAAATACAAAAAGAAATTACATGGTACAAAGTAATAATATGAAAAGGTTTTCTCACCTTCAAAGAGTATCAAAGGAATAACAAATCAAGTTATTTTCCATTGAAAAGTGAGAGAAAAAAAAACAGATTTGGACAAGGAGAAAGATTCACTTGCTTTCAAAGCATAGATATGAAAAGACAAATGTTAAGGGAGCAAGAGAAAGAGATGTATAATATAGATCAAGGAAAATAAAATGAGTCACTCATCTTCGAAGAGTGAGAAAGAAAGCACATATCGGGTTACTTTTCATCAATGAGTGATAGAGGGATATCATATCTGGGAAAGAGAAAGATTCACTCACTTTCAAAGCATGGATCTAAGGGAAAGAAAGATAAGAAGCTTAGATGAAGGAAAGAAGAAAGGTTTGCTCACCAAAGAGCAAGAAAGAAATAACAAATCAGGTTGTTTTCCATTGAAAAGTGAGAAAGGGGAAATATATTTGGGCAAGGCAAAAAAATCACTTTCTTTCAAAGTGTAGATTTGAGAAGAGAGGAGCAAAGGGCGTGAGCAAAAGGGATAAAAAGTATAGATTAAGAAAGGAAATGATTCATTCACCTTCAAAGAGTGAGAAATAAAACATAGATCAAATTGTTTTCCATTGAAGAGTGATAAAGGAATATCAGATATGGAAAAAAGAAAGATTCATTCACTTTCGAAGTGTAGATCCAGGGGGGAGAGGGAGAGACAGAGAAACATAAGCAACTTAGATCAAGGGAAGGAAAAATGTTTGCTCACCTTCAAAGATCAATAAATAAAAAGCAAATCAAGTTATTTGCCATTGAATAATGAGAGGAAAAACAAATTTGAACAAGGGAAAAAATCACTTACTTTCAAAGCGTAGATCTGGAAAAAAAAAAAGGCATAGAAGGAGCAAGTGAGTGAGATAAGAAGTATAGATCAAGGGAAGGAAAATTAGTCATTTGTTTTTGGAGAGTGAGAAAGAAAGAATAGATCAAATTGCTTTCCATCAAAGAGTGATAGGAATATTAGATGGGAAAAGAGAAAGATTCACTCACTTTCAAAGCGTAGATCTAGGGAGGAAGAAAGAAAGGGGCAGAGAGAGATAAGAAACTCAAATCAAGGGATGGGAAAAGGTTTGCTCGCTTTTAAATAGTGAGAAAGAAACAACAAATCAGGTTGCTTTCAATTGAAGAGTGAAAGACAAATAATAGATCTGGACAATGAGAAAATGTAGATCTAGTGACAAAGACACGTAGAGAGTGAGCAAGAAAGATAAACAAAAACATAGACCAAGGGAAGAAAAAAAGTCACTCACCTTCAAAGTGTGAGAAAGAAAGCACAAATCGAGTTGTTTTTCATCAAAGAGTGAAAGACATATATTAAATCTAGAAAAAGAGGTCTAAAGGGAAAGGGAGAGAGAGAGAGAGATAAGGGATAAAGAGCTTAGGTCAAGGGGAGACAAAGGAGTCACTCACTTTAAATAGTAAATTTTGGGAGAAAGGGAGAGAGAGAAGGAGGGAGGGATAGTTCAAAAGCAATAACAAGAGAGAAAATTTACAAATAAGGTTAAGAACTTAATTTTTAAATAAAAACTAATACAATCAAGAAGAAAACAACAACTATGAAAAGCCAATGTTATTTTAAAAAAAATGAAAGATATTTAAGTAATGTGTAATTCTCATTTGGAAAGAAAATAAAAGTTATATAAAAAAACAAAAACATGTAAAAGTGATTTAAATCCAATAACCCATTATACATGAACCTTTGTCAATTTACAAGAGATGATACTATATGAATTATATGCATCACGACTTAGAGGATTATAAGTTAAGTATTCATTACAAACTAAATTAATTTCTAAGTTTGCTAGTCATAATCTCACGTCAATGAAAGTAAAGTTTAATATCGATCCATTTATCATGTTAGTGTAGCATTTTTTCAATTATCATTTAATTTCATGTTGACACTTGATTCTGAATGTTAAAAGGTACATGATTTGAAAATAGTATAGTTTTTTATTTTAAAACTTTCAACTCAAAATAATTTAATTTGAAATTTATGTCTATTAAGAATTATTCTTTTTTTTTTAAGACAACGTCTACTTTTAAAATGGGCACTCTAATCCTAAGTCCAATACAATTATTTGTCTTTCTTTTATTTTTATTTCAATTCCTAATTGGGGCTCGAGTCCAACATTTATGACCTTTCTAACTGGGCTGCATGAGCTTAAAACATTTGTTGTCTAGTTTTGCTTGTTTACGCACTTTTTTTCTTTTGTAAAATAAATTAAATTTTATTTATCCTTTAAACATCACTCTTTGCTTGTCTAGATAGTAGATACAAATGAATCTTACTCAAACCAAAAAAACAACACATTATAACTTTATAAAGACAAAATATATTTTAATCTTATTTTTACGTTTACCATGAAACATTAATACTTCTTAGTAAATATATTATAAACAAATGTTTCATTGAAGAATAAATAAAGTAGTTAAAATTAGTATAGAAAATTGTAAAACAACAAATGAAAATAATTTAGTCTAAAATTTATATAAATATAGTAGTATACTGTATTTTTTTAATTTGTGAAAAAAACCTTAAACAACCATTTGAAATGTAACCCTTTTCTAGACCTAAAGCAAGGTACTCCAATCCATTTACTTGATGCCAAGGCAGGGCAGGCCCTGTCGGTCTCAGATTTAGCTAAATATTTACGTTGTGTTTCCCTTTCCCAACGTGTTAAACAACGCTGGCACGGCAAGTTCCGTGCCACGTTGATTAACGTGGCAGGTGTAGCAGTAGCAAAAAGACCAGCGCATGCACATATACAACAATGAAATAGTAGTATATTTCTATGCCTTATCCTTTGTGTTCAATTTCAAATACGCTCATCACATAACAATTGCAGTGATGGGGTACCACTATTACTACTACGGAACCTACCTTTACTTTCATCACACACAGACGAAGCAAGATAAATGCCTTGCCCATTTGCCCTGGATCTTGATGAAGCGAAGCTGAATAGGTTCTGCTCGGAGATTGAAGTGATTTTGGATCCAAGTGTTTCTAAGGATGCAGATGCAGATGCAGGGGAATGGGGAAGGATTACTTGGGCTACAGAAGAGTCATGTCTACCACTTTGCCAATTAGGATATTGGGCCCTCACAATGCTGCAATTCATAGAAGAAGACCCACCTTGAGCTGCTAGCTGCACCGCCCAAAAACTTTGCTGCTGTTGTTTATAGGAAACTGTCGAACTATAATGAGTTCCACGTAACGGGGTACCATAATAATGAGGCTGCTGCAATCGAACCTGCAGTCAATTAAAGCATTACTACGAAACTGAGCTTAATATGATAATAAGACAAAGGGAGAGGGTGCTATTATATTAAGGATATAAATAAATTGCATGGCTTCTCTCTCAAGTCTTTCTTTTTTTTTTCTTCGAGGGTGGCCGGGTGGGGCAGGTTATTCAAGTTGACAATAAATTTTAGCCGCATCATTAATATCATGTTGAACAATATAGTCACTACTTTAAGCTATTTTTCTAAAACTTGACTCTAGATTTTGTAGTTCTTTAATAGTATAAGATTGATAGGAGTCTAGTAAGTAAAAAAAACCTGTGGTCCTGCAACAGGAAGCTGATCAAGGAAAGTTGAGGCATACGTAGAACTTTGAATGGGCATGAGGCCATGCTGCTGCTGCTGCTGATGTAGTGACTGAAAATAAGGCAGTTGCTGTTTTGAATATGGTTCCAACTTACTTTCACCTTTATTAAAACTTTCGTTGACCTTTAACTCACTACCTCTAGTTGACAAGGACAAGAAGTTGGAACACTGTGTAATATGAATAGACATCAAATCAGGCGCGAGGAAGAGGGGACACAGGGAGGTACTATTACTATAATCAAAATTATCCATAGCTTACTTGCTTTTGAGGATCATACACTCCAGGTGTTGGGGGAGCCTGAGATTTTTCATGATAAAGGCCATGCTGAAGAATACCATTCTTGGTTTCACGTGAATTACTCGTAGTAGCAGAATAAACTGTTCGAGTAGCATGACTATTTCCACTTCTCATCCAATTCAAGTTGTGTGCTTGTGTTAGAACCCCACATTTTGACCCTTGGTGTACTCTTGTTTGAGGACAAAGCTCATGTTCTTTGCCCACCTGTCGTTTTGACACTTCTAAACTACGGATGAGATGACTGATGTGAACATGAGCTGCACACCTCTTCCATGACTTTTTATGAGTAATAATTTCGGAAATCTGCACCGATGAAGAACTTTTTGAGTGGAGTACATTGACTAGGATGAAGAACTTTTGCCGTTATACAAAAGGTAAATCATGCAAAAAAGCAGTATAAGTACAAATTTGTAATTCATTTACCTTTCCACCAGAGGAACAACTTTCCATCAAATTCTGTTTCGAGATACCAATAGCAGTATTCAGCCAATCTTGAGCTTTAGCAGAAGAAGACCTTCAGAAGGAAAATCCATCAAATCAGGACATGCTGAAGAGGGGAAAATAGGTCAAAATGAAGCGGAATAAGAGAAACTTACTGCAAATAAGAAGCACTAGTGATCCCAGCTGATGCAATCCGAGACAAGTCTGGCGACAATGCTGAACCTTCTAATAAAACAACCAAAAAAATGTCTTAGTCAGACAACTGATGAAATACTTTAGCCTATACTTATACTTACTGAAATTAAGAAGAAAAAGAAAATCACTGCTTGTAACAGGCAGGCTTCGCCCTCGAGCGTACCAGTTTCTTTTTGGTACTTAATTAGATGTTGTTGTTCTTGCTTATAATCAACGCTTCTGACCTGAAATGTAAGCCAATAACACCAATAGTACTAACACTAGCCAAGAATTTTAGTGCAAATTGTGAAATTTGAAATGACTACCGTCTGAAATCCCCCGTCTGATTGCCTTTCTATATATGAAATCTGTGGTTGTGCAGGCACATTTAATCTGCAATACGATGAGAAAACATGAAAAAAAAAATATTAAAGATTTGAAAAGGATAGAGTCGAGAGATTTCAGAATGCAACTGAAAAAAAACTAAAACTACCCACCCCATTTCCAGAGACAACAATTCAGAGTCATGCAATGCAACGTTGCCGCCACTTTCACTTTTAACCATCATAGGCACGGCCTGCAGATTTGTTTTTGGAGCAGTGCTGTGAGTAGCCACCAAGAACTTAGCACTCTCGGGAAAATCAGTCTGTTCTTGACAATTGGTTTCATTCAAAAAACTGATTTTTTTACACCCCCTAGGTGATCTTTCTCCTCCATCCTGAGTAGCTCCCGAGGCTATAGAATACATGACCCAAAACATTAAAAGATAAAATAAGAAAACTTAAAATACATAAATTAATTAATAGCTATTAAAAGTGCCGTGAGGGAGAGAGCAACCTTCAACAGTAACATTAGCACTCTGACTCTCCTCTTGGTCCTGTAAAACCGTGGAGTTTTCTGGTAAAGATTCACTGCCAAGTTCACTCTTAATAGCATTGGAGGCATTATCTGCAGGGAACATTCCAGCCAATGCATAGAGAGTCTCCACAACCTCTTCCTCATCCTTTGTGATGGGCCCCGGTGAGACTAGCCTCGTGGACCAGCCCGGGGTTCTTTGTTTCTAACAAAAGCAAAAATGCACAAGTAAAGAAAAGTGAAATTGAAATAATGGCTAGAAAAACGAAGCAAAAGGTGGAGTTTTGAACCACAAAGACGTGTTGCAACACTCACTTTGGATTTCTTTATGCCATCTTTTTGGGGAGATTCCATTCCGTTCATCCTATGGTTCACCTTTTCAGAATCACCAAAGATGGATTCGCGACCCCGTTTCTTCACAGCTGTAATTTCAACAGATACAAAATCCCCACCTTTTAAAATAAATAAATAAAGAAGATTTGATACTATAGAAAAAAATCCCAAGTCCTAACTACCTCAATGGAAAGAGTGCTGCTACAAAGCAAATCCACCGTAGAAATATCTCTCAATAATAATTTTATTTTTAAAAAAAATATATGATTATTCATTCTTTTCAAAAGTACCACACACTGTTGAAAAATTACACTGTACAGCCTTTAATTTTATATTAGAGCGCAGATGGAAATGTGAGTCCCCTTCCGATGAATAATAGAATTTGGATAAAATAAGAGAAGATAAATGCGACATCTTTTACTGTGAATCCGAAAATAGGGCACCTGAACGTATCTTCCGTGGAACAGAGGCATGATCAACGCCATTGCAGTCCTTCAGAAACTGCCAAATCATTAAATATTAAAAAAAACATTTCACAAATACAATCCCGGAATCGAAAATAGCGGCATACATAACTAACTAGTACTAGTACCAGAGGTGGTACCTTTCTGGGAAGCTTAAATTTCTTGGTTGGTTTATGAGAGTGAGAGACACGGCAACCCATTGATAAAGCTTCATCAACAGCGCTCAAGCTTCTCACCTTCTCCTTCTTTGATTTCTCCGAAAACTCAAGGTCCCCACGACTCGCATTCAAACCTATCTCAAATAGAGAGAGAGAGAGAAAAAAAAAAGTGGTAGATATTTATCTATGCTATTTTATTTGGAGTGAGAAGGGGTGAGGCGTTAGTTATCGGAAAGCGACAAGAGGAAATAGAAACAGAAAATGAGTGGTGAAATAGTTACCACACGCAGGAGGGATTAGGTTGCGTCCCCCAGAAGAAGAAGAAGAAGATTGAGATTGTTGTTGTTTATTAGTGTGTCGTTTCGTCATTTCTTCTGTCACTCACCGCCTTTCATTTCTCTAATTCCGAAACCGCACCGCAAACAAAATCATAGAATCACAACCACTGTTCAGTGTTTAAGTTTCGGTTCGAAGCAATAAAAAGGCGAGCAAGGGAGAAAAGTAATTCGTTCGTGCCTCGTGTTCCGAGAATCAGGTTCTTTGTGAAATAAAGTAGTAGTAACAGATTGAAGCGAGAGTAGAGAGAGAGAGAGAGAGAGGGGTAAATAAATGGAAATACTCACGAGAAAAGAAAGGCAAGGCAACGAAGGGAAAGAAAAAGGAAGCCTCTCAAGTCTCAAATGTATTTTTATTTTGTTTTCTAGGATTAGGAAGGACAGTTAGTATTTAATTATTTGA
This sequence comes from Glycine max, assembly GCF_000004515.6. Taxonomy (NCBI): domain Eukaryota; kingdom Viridiplantae; phylum Streptophyta; class Magnoliopsida; order Fabales; family Fabaceae; genus Glycine; species Glycine max. Next base: position 1,939,670 of record NC_016091.4, on the reverse strand, counting down.
TTATCGTGAGTCTTCAAAATAAATCTATTTATATTTTCTCTCTTTTGCAGAGTGAAAGGAATTTAATTAATCCCGAATCCCGCAGTAAATTAACGAGATCGAATCGAAAGTAAATATAGAAGCTGCGTTTTGGAGTGCGTTGAATGACTGTGGAGGAGTGACAAAGTGAATCAGTATTATTTTTTAGGATGGTGCACTGCGGAGCACCAGAGGGTGAGTGTGTGAGAAGCACGTGTCAGTTCTGTTATGAATACGTACTTGCGGAAGGCGGGGTTGGAATTGGAGCGAAACCAAACAAACACTCCTAAGTCTTCCCCTTTTGAAATTCCATTTATGATTATTTCATTCTCATGTTTCCTGCGTGACTGCCACATCTCTTTCTTCCTAATCCACCCTTCAATTACTTCGCTAATTACTGCATCCATTCTCTGTAATTCGCCTACTCAAGTGTTGTATATTAGGGTTCATTTTGACCAATGGTTTTAGTGTACAAGAAAGGCAAACATATTTAATGCTAATATAATTTATTGGAATCAACAAGTTTTTTCAGTGGAATGATATTCCGTTTTGTTATTTAAACTGATCAGATAAATTTTTTAACCAAAATTAACCATTGATAGATTTTATAAATATTTTGTATCAATAACATAATTTTAAAAAAGTATTTTATTATAATTTTTACTAAAGTGTAAAAATTAGTCTTACTATGTCCTAAATGTTGATATTTTGTCTTGAAATCAAACATGATTAAAATATAGATTTTTTTCTGCTTGCTAATAAGATGTTTTGCCGACAGTGACTGAGGAAGTGTTAACATAATTTACTCATTTTTTCAATACAGTTACTCCACACAGTTTTTATTGTTAAATTAATTAATTTTAATGAAATGCAGTCGAATACAACCAAATAATTTCACTTTCTTTATTCTATTGTATTGGTTATATTTGCTTGGTAATGACCATGGCATTCCACCTCAGGTCTCAGGTTGAGAGTTCGCGAGTAGAGGAGGCGAATGTCAAAAGTGGAATAAATGAAATGTAGGTTAAATGTTATTTTTGTCCAATATATTTTAGTGTTTTTTTATTTTGTTATATTAATTTTGATAAATTTCATGTTGATCTTTTATGTTTTCAAAACTTTTATTTTAATACATTAAATTTTATTTTGGTCTTTTATATTTTTAAATTTTTTATTTTAATTATTTCTTCTCATCTTCATTCACAAACATTAGCAAATCAAAGGAAAACACACAATCACCACCATTATGTGAGACTAAAGTTTCTCATCATCATTGAAATCATGCTTTTGATTTATGTTGGTGTTGGATTGTTATGTGTCTATGGGATGACACATAGCTGATGGATGGAGGTGGTAGATTTGAGTTATTTGTTGATGATAATTGTAGTGTTTTTAAGGTTGTGGATTTGAGTGAAAGGTAGTTACATTATTTACGTTATAGTGGTTATGGAATTTGAAGAAGACTTTAAAGAAGTAGGTAAATTAAATTATTTTAAAAAGATAGTAATGCTTTTTAAACACCATTATTTTAAAATTAACTTAATGATGCATTAAATTTTGCTAATGAAAATTAACAAAAATAATTAAAATAAAACTTTTAGAAATATAAATCATTAAAATGAAATTTTCGAAAATATAAAGAATAAAAATAAAATTTTTGAAAATATAAGAGATCAAAATGAAATTTTAAAAAATATAAAAAATCAAAATAAAATTTTTAAAAATTAAAATATAATGGACCAGAGTAATGTTAAAAAAATGTATAATGCCAATGTTTTTTCAAGCAATTCGGTATTTCTTGTAGCCAGAGCCCAAAGACAATGTAGGCTTCAAATTGGATAATGAGTGACACATATTCGGGTTCGAGCACGTAGATTTTGGCCCAAGAATAGAGCTTTGTCTTATTCAACCCACCATGGATTGATTTGTTTAGGGCTAAAATTAAATTTTAAATAATTATAAGTATTATTAATGTTTTTATTTTAATAACTGTTGCTATTTTTAGCTGTTAAATATATGTTTATCAAATATTTTCATCTAATTTTTTAAAATTTTGTTTACTAATTAAAAAACTTATTTGTATTATTAATTGTATCCGATAAATAAACTTATTTTAATAATCTATAATATTGTTTGGAATGTTACTTTAAGTAACATTTTGTAAATTATCACTTTCTAACTCCTTATATTTTATTTCTATTTATCCTTATAATATATATTAATTTTTATTACAATTTATTTTTTTACTTTAAGTAGAATTTTATTATTCTTGGTGTTTCTCTTCTTCCTCTTTCTACAATAGGATTTTATTTATTTATTTTTTTTTTAAATTACACGTTTATTTTAACCACATGTTTACAATGTTTATCTTATTATTATAGAATAAGAATATAGTATAATATACAATATATATATATATATATAATTGAAACTAAAAATGTAATTAAAATAATTTATCTATAAATAAAAAATACAAGAGTTTGAAATTAATTACAAATTTAAATAATAGATATCCCAAATATATTTTTATCAATAAAATAAAATTAAAACACAAAAGTATCATATAAGCCTGTTTGTTTATGTAATCTCACTTTTATCGGTTACTTTAACATGTATTTTTATGAAACTCTTATTATTTCATAAGTTAGCTTAACAATTTTAAACCTTTAATTATTAACTAATCTTTCAATATTTAACTAATTTTTCTTTTACTTTTACCAAACATAGAATAAGAAAAAAAAACTATATCGACAAACATAACTTTTAAGATAAAAATAATAACTATACCAAACTGAAACATCAATTTTGATCGAACATCAATACTAATAATATTTATATGTAAGTTTTTTTATTTCATTAAATTTTATTATTTCCTACATCAGTATAATATTTTTTATTTCCTAAATTCTTGTTCACATTGAGATGAACAAGCTAGGTCCAATCCTCAAGCCTCAAAGGGTAATAAAGCCAACACCTTGCCTTTAGATTGCGCGTGTAACCTAGGATATGTCATCCTGGGTAGCTTCTAACTCCATTTAGGCATTTACTGATGAAGAGGATTAAGGAGGGTTAAATGGAGTGTGTATAAAACCCCTTAGCCCCAACCCAAATTGACAATTGTTACCAGTGATCCAATTCCCTCCCTGGATCCTTTATGTACATATAATAAAAAAATTAAGATTAAAAGAAAACTAATAGAGGGAAATATATAAGAAAAATAGATTTTTGAGTTTATATATACTTAACTTTTTTCTTTCTAGTAGATCATATATCTAATTTTACAAATAAAATTAATAATAATTTTTTTATTAAACTTATTATTTATTAAAAGTTAGATTTTTAAATAATTGTATAAAAAATAATTTTCGGTCCCCTTTAATACAGTGTCCGTCCCTGATAGTTACCATGCATGTTATCATTATGTATTTATGATCCCAATCAGTAAGCATTAAAGGGGGCCGAAAGTGTATTATTTATTATTTATTTTTTAAAATAAAAAAATTCAATTACGTGTCATATAATATTAGTTGGATCATGGACATGTGTTTGTTCCATATTATTCAACAAGTCAAGGTTTCTAGATCAATCGATATTAACACTATGTAATGTAATAAACCTCTAAATTTGTAGTCTCCAGTCTCATTAACCCAAAATAGCAAAACAATGAAGCTTTATTATTATATAAGTTTGATGATCGATACAACAGGCGATAAAGAGAAAGCATAACACTCACAAATTCTCGCAACGACTCAACATGCATTGAAAACATACAGGTTTATTTTCCACCAACGCTAGTAGTCTTGGAACAACACTGACAATTTTATCTGTATATGTAATAACTTGCATGGGTTGGAAGGTATCACACCCTAATTAAGGGCACTTGCGTCTGCCCCCGTGGGTTCTGAGACTGGCATAACAGGGACACACTTCTTGGTTACCGGAAGTTCCCGGTGGCACGCAGTTGCAGCGTCTGCAGCAAGTTCCACACGCTCTGTGGCACATGCGCTGACGAGATGCTAAACGGCACCTCGCAGCACATGCAGCATTACAATCTGAAATCAATTCATCAAGTTCCCAATTAGTTCAAAATCAAATCAATAGAATTTTCGCTGCTCCATCAATTTATTCTCTAGGAGCACACCATGCGTAAACTGTTTGATAAAATTATAAACTAACATTATGGTTACATTTTGCTTGCCACAATTATCTTTTCTAATCGATAACATCAATTCTGTTCTAAATTTGGTGATATATTAATTGGTTCAGACGACTTGATCAGAGCTAAACAGAGTTGTCCGAAAAAAAAATCAGGGGAGCATATACCTTTCCTTAATTTAGTAGGTATATATTCAAAATTAAGCAATTCGTTGTCATTGCCCACTGTTTTTTTTTAACAAAAAATATTTGCTCTCTAATTAATAAATTAACGCGCGTACAGATGCTGGTGCAATACCTATCTGCTGAACAAGAGAACCCTGAGTCTGTGCGTATGCCTGCGGTTTCTCAAAAGCATGTATAAATTAGTTAAATATTAAAACAATAATTTAATTATAAGGTGAACAAGGATTATTTATACTATATAGAATGAATCACTAATATATATATAGAAATGAACAAGGATTAATTAAATTACCGATTGATCATCAGCATCAACGAGATGGAAGAGGACAAAGGATACCAGAAGGGATGCAACTAGAAGCTTTGAGAGAGCCATAGCAAAGAGAGTTTGAAAGAGGTATTGTGCTTGAAAATGTAAAGTGCATGGAATGTGAAACTAGGAGCCTTTATTTATAGTTAAAAGAGAATACTACAAACAATGTGTGAGTGCTAGCTTGCTTAAGCTCTTCACTCTTCAGTATGCGTGTATAAGATTGTTAATTAAAAATAACAACAAACAATGAAAAGTGCATGGAATGTGAAACTAGGAGTCTTTATTTATAGTTAAACTAGAATACTACAAACAATGAGTGAGTGCTAGCTTGCTAAAACACTAGTATGCGTGTATAAAGATTGTTAAATAAAAATTATAACAGCTAACAAAAATTAGAAATAATTTTCACCGCTCTACTCTATTTATTTTTCAAATTTTTGATTAAAAACATATTGTGAAACTAATTAATTTAAAATAACAATAAATATAATAGCATTTTAATTTAAATTATAAATTAATCCATGTGTATAAAGCACGGATAAGATAATGTATAATAAAAATGGGAGCGGGATACTCTTGTACTGATAGGACACGCTGAAATTGAACGTTTTTATTACATACTCCTCCATTAGTGACTGATGTGTAGGCATTTGGTAGTGAAAAGAGCTGTTGGAATTAGAACCATCGATTGTACGCAATAAAAAAGGCGACAAAGTGCTTTTGCTTCGTGATGAACTAACTATCCAGATGGCTATCTAAAGTGACGCAGCCATTCATTAAGCCATAAATACAAGTATTGTCTTCTGCCAAATACATTGTCTAAGCCATATGTTATATTAGTGATTAATATACAAGTCAACGACCCTTAAATTTTTCAACAATTTTAACATAGTAATCTTCTTGAAGTAGTTTTTTTTTGGGTGAATTACAATGATTACACTTAGACTTAACCTATAATCTCATACATTTTACTCCAACTTCCACCACTAGGCAGTCCCTACAGTGGGTTATATCTTTTTGAAGTATAACATCACGTCAGATTTATTTGCAACAAACCTAACGCAAAACAGCTTAAGAATAGTATGATAATATACAGAGCAATCTGAAGTTTCATTTAACTACGCCTTTTGACTGCAACTGAAGGGGAAGAGCATGCTATACTATTTTCTTGGCCATGTCATATGTAGCGCGACCTAATACAATTTGATTATGTGTATATAAGACCACAAAAGTAGGATCATTGTATTGGGACTAAATTGCATTACTGGGGAGGGGGGAGGGGAATAGTGGAAGATATATGAATGAAAGGGTTCGGCTTTTGAAACCAAGCACGGAAAATTACAGGTGCTGGGGTTATTATTATAACAGCCAAGAATTTGTTAAGTGGCTCGCCGCCAACTAAGGCTTTGAGAGATGGTGATGTAGGTTTTTTTTTTCCCTAACAACACTTTTTCTCTTTTATTTTTTTTTCAATCTACATTTAATTTAATTCCTAATATACACTACTTGAGTCTTTCTTTTTTCTTTATATTTTTTAATTTAAAATATTATAAAATATAAATATTATATTATATAATTTTTTTAATTGGTTTTAAAATTACTTATTTATTAAATTAAATTTTATAATTTTGTTTTTATTTTTTAAAGAAAAAATATACAAATAAAGAAAAATAAAAATATTGGATAAAATTATAGTACAATTTTTTAGTTACTTTGTATGTAATTTTGTAATTAAATTTATGTATTGTTGATATTTTTTTTGTTATGTTGGTTAATTAAAAAAATAAGAAAATTAGTTAGTAATATTAAAATAAACTAAAAAGTACAATAAAAAAAATAATTGATAAATCTATCTTGTACGATAGACATTAAAATTTCAAAGAGTAGTATCTGCTATATTGAAAATATGTTTAAAAATACAAACTAATTATATTTAGTAATATAATTATATTAAAAATAATTATATTAGAAAATTTAGATTTTAAATAAAAATATTCACCTATGTTAAGTAAATTAAATAATAAAATAAAAATAATTATATTTAATAATATCATTTTATTTAAAAAAATAAAAAAACAAAATTATAAAATTTAATTTAATAAATAAGTAATTTTAAAACCAATTAAAAAAATTATATAATATAATATTTATATTTTATAATATTTTAAATAAAAAAATAAAAAAGAAAGAGAAAATCTCAAATAGTATATATTAAAAATTAAATTGCTAAGTAATATATATTGAGAAAAAACAGAAGAAAGAAGATGTATTTAGGGAAAAAAATCATGAATTTTGATATCAAGTAATAACATTGTGAGATAGGAAGAAGTAAAGTAAGCTAAAATACAGGAAAAGAGATACAAAGGCAACCCTGACAGCTGTATGCTTTGCCACCACAGCTGTTACACGGTAATATGAGACTAATCTTTTTTGTCTATTCTGTTCAATGCCCGTATGGACAAAATAAATCAAGCTGGACATAAGGATTAGAGATCAAACTTAAAGAAAATATTGAAAGGATAAACGATTAAAGGGATAATATATATAAATAGAGAAAAAAATAAAATAGTTGAGATAGTGAAGAAATTTGTTTTACTAGTTTCAAGGTTCTAACCTACACTTAAGGTGGTAAAATGTGCATATTCTAATTATTCACAGCAGTATACAGTTGAGATAGTTAATTCAAATTTAACATTCTTTTAAAAAATACATACAAGGTGATATTATAACTATGTTCACATTTATCATAATTATCATTACCATTATCACTATTATATTATATTCACTATACATTTATCATCATCAATACCATTATTATTATTATGATTATGGTTATCATATTTACTTTTGTCACACTATGGTTGTAAATAAGATGATAGTGAAGATGGTATTAATGGTAGACATAACACCAATAAATAAATAGTAATAGATGGTATATTTTTTTTATTTCCTTAAAAATACTCACACAGAAAGTTATTAATATAGAACCTAAACCTATTTCTGCGACAGTAATTAGATACCGTGGTTAGCCATTCTTAGCATGCATGATCTTCTGCGACAGTAATTAGAAGCAGGTTTTGAAAATTTTATACTGAAATTTATTATGGACTTTAAGATAGGATTTGGAAATATAGATTACTCTATTGTACAGTATCATTTTAATTATAATTAATTTAACAAAGTTAAAATCATTCAAAAAACAAAATCAAATCACACACACTGGACAACGCCGAAACTAAGTTTCTTTGGGTACATCTTAGTTTCAGTGCTGTCTAGAAAAAATAAGGTGCTGTCTAGTGTTCCTTGCGTCATTTGATTGATTTTTTTACTTATCAAAATCATTTTTTTCAGTAAATTAAAAGAAATAAAAATGATTTACAATTTTCAGTTTGTAAAATTAATCACAAACATAAAAGTGCATAAAATTAAAAATACGTTTGTATTTCAAAAGCCCGCTCAATCATATTTTGATTTCTCAATTAATTTAAATAATGTATGATATTAATCTTTTACATTCTTTTTTAATCAATTAAATCTTTAAAATTTTATAATCAATAAATTAACTCTTATAAAAAAAAATTGAATATCAACTGTATGGTCAAACATAAACTGAACTTATTTACACATAATAGGAACTTCATGAATATAAAGCCTGTTTAGATAATTTTTCCCACAAGAACTTGTAAGAAAAAAATAAAAAAGTTTTCCCGTGAATTAAAATTAACTTATGCATAATCTAGCTCCTTCAAAAAAATGTTTTTAACTTATGTATAAAATAATTTTAATTTATAAAAAAATCATTTTATTGTTTTCTTATTTTGTTCTCCTATAAATCTTTATAGAAAAACTTATCCAGATATTTTTTTTCCTGGACTGCGAATGGTTAATTTAGAAAGCAGAGAAACCACTCCAATTCCAAAGCGCACAATGCCTTAAAACACCTTGTGATTTTCTTAGGCAACATTGATACGTAAACACGAGGTTTGGTAAAGTAGAGTTCTGGTTTGATCATATCCATCAAGCCCTGCGACTGGTATTTGCTCGTATCCAAAGGATCATTTAATATATTTGTTATCTGTTAACTACCAACACAAACTTGAACTGATCAAAAGATAAATTAAAATTTCACGATGTTACATGTATAGTACATTCTCAACTCTGTTCACTCTGACCGCAGATAGATACATAACACGTCAAAGATCAACTAGCTACTCTGACTTACCGAGTGCTGCATGCTAAAGGAACGTCCTACTTGAATGTTTAAGTTAGACCACTCCTGAAGGAAGTCGAAGAACAAGTTGTCCCCCAACAAGACTGTAGCCAAAAAAGAAGAAAAAATGGTCAGAAAGTTGACAAGAGCATATGTGTGTGTGATTTGTTAATGTACACATCCTTGTTTTTAAGTATGAATGCGTTAAGAAGTTACAACATTGGTGTATTTTAACATATTATCTAATTATAACTGACTAACACACTCATACTAAAAAATAAGAGTGTGTACATTAGCCAACCCCACAAGCATTTGCTAACATACACACCCTTGTTTTTCGGTATGAGTGTGTTAGCAAGCTATATTATTGTATATTTTAAGATATTCTGTAGTTGGTGTGTATATTAGCAAAACCCTATATGTGTGTATATATATATTGCATATTCTGATAATTTTATTATCCACCTCTTGACGTAGTAGTAGCAAAAATCTGCCAGAATGAAAGTTTGGACAATTTCTGATAGAAGAACCATAGAAGGCCACAATCCATAACCCAATGCAGTCAGTAGACGTCCACGAGTATCTAATACCTGAGGAAGACAACACAGCCATGCTCTTAATCACAGAATCAGTTTAAATAAACTTCTTAACAAATACTCATAGGAAACGAAATTAAAATCAATCGAGGGGGTAAATGAATCAAATTTCTTGCATAAGTTAAAATTAATTTATGCACTTCAACTTTTTTAAAAGCTCTTTTATATAATCACCTACCAACATAATAGAGCTCGACATTCTTGGCCTATAGAGTTTTACTACTGAAAGGCTGACATAAGGTAAAAGGTAATCAAAACTAGGCCAAAGTATATCGTAGGCCTATCTATCATTGGATATTAATGGTTGACAAGGCCAAAAGATATAACTGGCAAGCCAAAGATCTTGATGCCAAAATTCTTATGCAACAACTCTCCTTAGGAACCATCAGAACCCTATCGTCGTGTGGTAAATTAGTTTAAAGTAGAAGTGTCATACAGAAACAATTAGTTTAAAGTAGAAGTGTCATACAGAAACATTCAAGCGGCAGACCCAATGTTTTAAATATGAAATTCTCCATACCAAACATCTCTGGGATATTACAATAAATTTGTATACGTATTTCCAGAATTAGGTGATAAAAACTTAGAGGAGTTCAAATTTTGACAAACCTGGAGGACCCAATGTGCACAACTCAAGAACCTTGCAACTCCAAGAGCAAAAACATAGTGTGCTGTGAATGGTTCAACAATCTGAAAGTTTAATTTAAAAATTAAATCCAACTTTGTTTAGAAAGACTAACAGGCAAAGTTGAATGATAATTGTATTTATGAAGAGTGAAGACAAACTAGCAAAAGAAGATGTAATAACCACATCATCATCACCATTTAAAACATTCAAAAGATAATAAAGAAAAGGTAAAAGGCAGAAATGCATATCTTTGAGACCTTAGTGTTCTGCATGACCCGCAGCTGAGGGAGAACAGAAACAGCTTCAAGATAAACACAAAATGCCCAGAGAATCCTATTAAGTGGATGATGCCGGGTTGTTGGATGAATTAACAAGGACAGCACAGCACAAGGTATTACCTGCATTTTGGTAAAAGAAAATTAGAACACTCCATACTCAGGCATAGCAATTTAATCATCCATTCATTCAGTCACATGAAAGATACAATATCCTAGTTCTTATGACAGAAAATACTTCCATTTTAGAGATAAAGTTGGTTACTTGGGTTTGAAACTAAGACATTTCCATTCCAAAAATTCACAGGTAAAGGGAAAACTACAAAAATAGTAACAAATGATAAGGTGAAATTTCTGCTTCCTTGAACCCATTTTGAGATTTCAAAATGTGATTCATCAATAAAGATTTAAAAAACAAAAATTTGAACTAAGCACGCCTCCAAAATCACTGTCCTCATAATCAGACATTAAAATATCTGTTTTTGAACAGGTAATCAAGCCAAACAAGCTTGCAGGAATGACAGAACACACAATCAAACAATGCCCTTCCCTTCCCCTTTTCTGGAAAACTGTACGAGGAATCAACAATAAGAATCACAAACTAAACTTTAGTTTGAGGCTTTGAGGTGCAGTTTCTATGCAAGATAAATACAGTTAATAATAACCATACAGATAATAAACTTTATAATTTTATAAATTTAAGAAGTTCCTAAACTGTTTTTAACACAATCCTACCCTAAAAGTTTGCAGAATAAATTACATTTTCCACCAATTGCAGTTTTGTAGTTAAAAAAAAAAAAAAAAAGTCTCTTATATCAGAGTTGATTAGGCATTGGATAACTAACCACATAGTATATTGCAAGGTTGTCCTTATCATCCATATAACTAGATTTCAATTTGAAACGTATCATATAAATAACCCAGAGGGTGGTGGCCAAGGTTGCCATATCGAGTAGGGTGTGTATATCATATTCCATCACAAAACTGCAATAAAGTCTAACACCCAGAAACATAGCCGTCAGCTCCTGCGATTTAAGCGAAAGCCCTGCAAGGATTTAAAATCAACCGTTACATCTTACATGCAAACACATTAGAAAAGATATGTAAGACTAATTTCTGTTAAAATCCTAACAAGATCGTACATTAACACCACAAAAATGACATCAATCCAAATATCCAAAGGTCCAATTTAATATAACCCTAACCTGAAATGTTGAGGGTAATTTTTTTCATATTTTAATTTATGAGAAAAAGAAAGAGATTGGTGGGTACCGGCACAGGTTTTTTCCTTGGTGAGTTTGTAAATGAGGACGGAGATTCCTAATGCATGGACAAACTCGGCGGCGACGAAGAGGCTGTCGTGGTCGTGAACGACGATTCTGAGGAAGAGCAAGGCCGCAAGGGCAGACAGCACCGCGAGAAAGGCCTTTATCTTGGGCGGTTGGCGCCGAACCCATGTCGTGACGGCGTGGATGGGCCTCTTGCTACCCTTCATTTCCGAACAGAAAATAATCAATTGATTGTCTTGTCTTCTGACTTGTGTTGTGTCCTTCTTCCCGTGATAATCTAATGTAATGTAATGTGTGTTGGGACATGAATGAATACGTGTTAGGAGGACACGTGTGAACACTGGTGAGAGGTGCATGTTTATTAGTTATGCGACGGGTGGGGTTGCTCAACGACTTTCTTCCCACGTCATCTCCTCCGTACATCTTTCATTTACCTGACGGCACGGCCCATTCACCAATTTCGTAATGGCCCATTTATGCAAACGCCGGAAGGGGGAATCAATCTGGAGAATATGGTGATCAACCAAAATATACCAATGTGGACTAAAAATATATTAAATGGTTCGACCGCTTTCAAAACATATATAGATATATTTTAAAATAATCAATTTAAGAGTAAAAATACTATAATTTAAGGCCCAATCCAGTCTGACCTGACGGCCTAATTATATATTGTTATGCTGATAAAAACATTCACTCACTTGAACATTTAAATATTTTTTACGGGTCCTCACTCATAGTTCATTGTGTCTCATCCATATTAAAAACTTGATAAATCTATTATTAGTGTGATGGTTTAAAGGGGTTCGTTTAGATTTAGCTATGGTTCATATGACCATCCATTCAATGATTCTACATATGATTTCTATCAAATTCAAAGAGATGTTTGTAGGTATCCAAGATGGTGGTAATGATAATTGAAATTAAATTGATCTTGGAAGTCACGATTAAGAAAAGTAAAAGAAAAAAGGTTTGTTCATCTTATTGGTGAAAGAATTAAAAAGAAAAAATATTTATTGTATAAAACTATAGATGAATAATAGAAAAACTTAAAAAAAATCTTGGATAACACAATTTTTCGTCTTCTAATAAAAACACTTATACTTTTTTTAACCAATACCTTAAAAATATTAATTAATATTTGTAAAAAAAAAATTGAGGACGTGGATAAAAAAATATAAATTTTTTCTCAAATATTATTTGACTATTCTCTGCCAAATTAACAAACCATTAAGGGAGTATAATTAATTAGATTGAGACCAACTAGTAGTACTGCAATATATTCATTAATAAACTCTGATTATGATGTGATGGGATACACAAAAATTGGCCGGGTCCTAAGAAACTGATTTGGATTAATCTGGCGTATGGTATCATATGAATACGATGACTTACATTATATATGATAGTAGTAGCAACTAGTAGGGTCTCCAAATGAGTGGCGACCACATGGACCTGAAATCGGAGAGGTAAGAGGCCAAAACCAAGAGCAACACCACCAACGCCGCTACGCCCCAAGGAAACCCCCCACTCCCAGCTTCTGTGCGTACTCGAATGCCACCAAAGAATGGTGGCGGCGCCGGAACCACGAGGCGTGGACCGTATTTAGAGATGGTGTAGGCAACAAAAATCAACAGAAGGGGCAAGAACAAGAGGAACACGTGGAAGCCGATGGTGGCTGTCTGCACGGTTGACTTGAAGTTTATATAGGACGGAACAAATAACAAAAACATGACGATGGCAACTATGGCCAAGAGTTGCAACGGAGGTGCAGATAGGGAGTACAAAGTGCTTCTTGTCCACCCTTGCTTCCATGCCGGACCCCTTCTCTCCTTCAAAGGCCACACCATTTCAATTACTTGCAAATCTCTCTGCCTGCTTGTTAGAGAATTTATAGTAAGGAAAAAACAACCATATTTGTGATTTCTGTATGGTTTGCTTTAGCATAAATTCCAAGGTAGATTATTATACCTCCAACCGGACCACCTTTTCTTTGCATCGAGTTCCCAGTTGGGAATTGGGATTGATACCAAATGAGAGGCACGCGCGGCGTTTGTTCAATGGAGAGTTACAAGAATATATTCTTAATTGCTTTTCCATGCAAAGCATTTATATGGAAGGAGAAATTCTCACGCATGGGGCCGGGGCAAGAGATAACGATTAATTTTTGGGGGAGCTCCAACTATTCCTTTCATCCTTTGTAAAGAGTTGAAGATTAATATGTCAAGATTCCAAAATTCATTTAAATCATCCAAAAGATTTTTCTCATACATACAATTTATGATCGTATTAATGAATACATGGTTAAAAGATAAAATTATTTGTAAATTATGTCATATCATATCATGTTGGTAGATAATGATTAATTTTAAAATATTATTAATCGTTTCAATTTGAATGTTTTACAATATTAAAGTCAGATAATAAAAGTTATTTATTTGATTTTAAAATGTATTTTTAAATAATAAACAGTTTAACTTATATGCATGCATGGTTCATGCTATATTTCTTTTACTAAATTACATTTTTAGTCATTTTTTTTCCAATTAGATTCAATCTGATTATTTATTTAAAAAAATAATTTAGTCGTTTATCTTTTTAAATTTGATTCATACTTGATTCTTTTACTAATTTTGAATTAATGTTATTAATAATTAATAATTTTAACAAAATAATAATTATGGGCCTTAAACATACTTCTATAAGTGTAATTGATAAAGTCACAGTTTTAAGTCCTATATTTGAAAACAACATCAGTTCTAAAAAAAAAATCCCACAATTGAAAGCCATGAGATTAATATCCAAAAAATAAAGTTTTATTCACATAATCAGCAATCGAATCTCTCTCATATACTTAAAGTTTTAATCACTTATGTTACATATTGTGGGTAGGAATAGAAACAGGACAAATCAGACTTTGCATCAATAAATCTAACATGTTTTATAAAACTAATAAGGCCTAAACATGACATGTTATCTATCATGGATGTTTTTTTATAAGTCCCTTAGCCTTTTTAAAATCTATTAGCTTATTTAAAAGCATGCTGATAAAATAAATTTTAAATCAACTAACAAATCTATATTTAAATATGTTAAGTTAAACATATAATTGCTATTAAAATTTAGTTCTTAAAATTAAAAAAAAAATGAAAAACTAATGTAACATACAATAGAAAAAACGCTAACATAAGACTAACTTATAAAACATAGGATAAATAACCACTTTTTTTCTCTAAATATGTAATTTGCTGACAAATGCGTCTTTGAAAGATGAAAATACAAAATTTAGTCCTCGAAAGTATAAAAAGTGCAACAAATATATCTGATCATTAACTTTCATCCGTCACTATTAATAAAATAGTTTACGTAGCACATAGGGACGAATTTGTCCCTAAAATGATTGCCAGCGTGATCATCTCTAATTGTCAACATATGAACATATTTATCCTATAATATTTAATTGACATTTCATCTTCTCACTCTCTAGGAATATGAATGAGTAAATAACCAATTTTGTTTTTGAATGTGTAATTCACTCAAAAATACATTTTTGAAAGATGAAAATATAAAATTTAGTTCCCAAAAGTGTAAAAAAATGTAACAAATATATTCGATCGCTAACTTTCATCCATCGCCGTTAATAAAATAATTAAGATTCGAAAAAATGAAATATGAGATATATTTATCTTTTAGGATAATTTGAAAAAAAAAATTGTATTGATTGATATATTATTACAATATTTTATTTTGGTAAATTGGTACAATATTTATTTTGAATAATTTTTATTGTGACAGATAAATTATGGTTGATAATCAATATTATCGTTATTATTATGTTTATTTTAAATTATGTTTGTCAATATATTTTTTTTAAGTGATTATCGTAATAATATGCTTGTGGCGATAAAAAATGGTGAGAATTTATCCTAAAATTATATTTTACCCTTAAATGAAACGAAATTTTAGGTCTAACAAATTAGTCAAATAGAAATATACTAATATTTAGGTCCAATAAAAAATCACTTACATTTTTGTCCAATAATAATAACTTCTTAACATTTTTGGTCCAATGGAACATATTGACATTTAGGTCCAATTTTTTTTTTGACATTTTCCTCCAATAAAAAAATATTGACATTTTTATTTAACAAAAAATTATTGAGATTTACGTCCAAAAATGGTATCTTATTGACATTTTTATCCAATCTAGTCAGCATAATCACGTTGACAACCATTCCAGTGACAAATTCATCTTGTTGTGTCACGTAGGTTATTTTATTAACAGTGACGGACGAAAGTTAACTGCTGGATATATTTTTCGTATTTTTTACACTTTCGGGAACTAAATTTTATATTTTTATCTTTCAGAGACGTATTATCAATAAATTACACATTTAGAGACAAAAGTATCATAAAATATATGATAAAGAAAAAAAAAAGCTAATCTAAAATATATGGAAAACTAACGTAGAATGGTAAAAAGTCATATTATTCAACAAGACGATGAAACTATTAGTGACTTATGGATTATATTGTCGGGCGTAGTCTAACTATTATTTATTTTGATATAATAAATAATATGATCTTAGTTTTATTGATTTATTTAATCAACAATATTATTATTAGTATTATATATATATATATATATATATATATTACAGGTAAATAGGCTGACCTATTAGGTCTAATAGACTTTTTTATAAACCTAAACATATCCTACTTAAAGAAATAAATATTTTTAAAAGTCCAAACTTAGGTTTTTATTATTAAATATAGCGTACCGGACTAAACTTTAAATAGGTCAAATTATAAGTTCCGCCCCTAATTGTGGGTGACAAGCTTATGTTATGTATTGTGAATAATTGGTAGTGTTTACCTCAAAGGTATTTTCGAGAGAGAAAAAACAGAGAAGCATGATTGCTGAGGTGAATTTAGAGAAAGAAAAGAAAAAATGGAGTGGGAATAGTAGAAAGAAAACAAAATGGAGTGGGAATAGTAACAGTGACCTCAAATAATGAGTCCTTGTTTGGGCCGGGCCCAAATTTTGTATTCTAGATATATGAAGTGAACACTGGCAAAACGCATAGTTTTGGAATTCAAAACCCCGAAGTACATTGTTGGTGAAACGAAGGGGAAAAGGGCAGCACTGCAATTCTACACTTCACTATCTTTCCCACTCGCATTGCAGATTGAAATTGAATTTTTCCTGAGAAAAATGCCTTCGGAAGATTCGAAGCCGGTGGTGAAGAAAGAGGTGGATTTCAGCAACAAGAGCTTCGTTTCCAAAAAGGTCTTAACTTCGAACTCTAAGGTCACAAAAGTTAAGAAAGAAGACAATGACGACGACGACTTCCCCATCGGGAGAAGGACCTCCAACTCCAAGGAAGTGAAGAAAAAGAAGAAGGTAATAATAAAGGAGGAAGAGAATAAGAATAATAAGAAGAAGAAAGAAAAAAAGGTTTATGATTTACCTGGCCAGAAACGAGATCCACCTGAGGAGGTATGCTCAGGTTTCTCTTCTCTTCGCACTTGTTCCTTTTCTGTCATTTTAAGTTTTGAGTAACTTTTCCTATTTTTTAGAAAGACCCTCTTAGGATTTTCTACGAGACTTTATTCAAGCAAGTCCCCAGCAGCGAAATGTCACAAATCTGGTGAGTTTTCTTTCATTTTCAAACTTACATTGGAGAAGGAAGGAACTAGGGACCTAGTATTGTTTTCTTACTGTTTTCTGTCTTCTTTGCACTTTGTTAGTTCTTAAAACAAAATGAAAAAAAATAAAAAAAATTAAACCCTTTTATCAATATTCGTGGAATTTACAGCGATTTTGCAACCTCATAAAATAATGAATTTTTTTGGGTCTCACTAAGATAAATGCCCGTGGATTGTAGAATTGGTGTTAGGGATATAATGTCAGGTTAAATATATTTGCCGATGAAGTGGAATTTGTACAGGTAATAGAATGCTCTTAATGTTTCATGAATGAAACCAATTTTTTTAAGATGTGAGCATTAGTCTCAATAGTAATTTCCCAGCTTTTATAACACCAAGTTGTCTGTGCTAAAGTGAAGGTCATGCACTTAAAGGATTCTGCTTTTACTTTAAGGTTCTGTTTAGGCAAACCACAAACCATTTTAAAGGCAGATCTAGGGGTCCCCCCCCCCCCCCCCCCTCCCCTTTCTTTTCCCCCTTGTGATTGATCAGTCTTTCATCTCTTTCAAAGGATGAGTGAGATGGACAAACTTTTATTGTAAACTTGTAAACAATAATTATGGCGGGGAAAAAAGGAGCTTTTGTTGGCTCAATTGAGTCCCCTCCTTTCCCCAGGGTATGTATTCCCAGTCATAACAATTTATAAACATATACTGTCCCTCTAAATCATAACCCCAAAACCAGGTTAGCAGTTTTAGATAGGTACCAGTATATCTGCCATTGTGCATTTGTGGGAGGAGCTGGATGGAAATGGTTTATAGTTGATTTAAACTTAATGCAAGACTAACTTCTTTCTCAAAACTTTTTCATAAGATGTCATCTACCCTTGCTGTCTATATTGTATTTGCAATGTACTCATTTTGCTGTCATTTTTTTTATTAAAATGCTAGACCTGTCATCAGTTTTTGTATCAAACCTTTTATCACTGTCTCGAGCATCTGAGCAATGATACTTTTGTTGCTTTAATGTCTTATTCTAAAATTATTTCAGGCTTACTTTCCTCTCTCTTTCTCTTTGATTTAATAATTCAATAGATTTATAACCTGTTCCTTGAAGTTGCAATATCTAGAGTTTTCATCCAGGTAAACTGTTCAGTATCTCACGCCTCCAAATTGGCCTAGCTTGATACTTTTGGCAATAATTAGTTCCCCTGTTCCTTTTTTTTCATTTAAAAGTTTTTTAGTTTAGGATATTGATTTTTATTGATTTTTTTAAAATGTTTTTTAAAGTTATCAAATTATTTAAAGGAATTAATTTCGATTCAGCAGTGATGTAAATAGTTTAACACTATCAGTGAACCCTGTGGTGCCACTTGTTAATAAACGCCTGAGAAATGTTGTAACAAATAACAATCCTTAGTTACTGCAACGAGTGACACTTGAATTTTACATTAACCATAGACCAAATGCAAAGCCTTATCTAAACAAGACAATCTATCTGCTCTGCAAATATCTTCCAAGCAACAAAACATACCTGCCATAGTTAATATAAAGAATAGAAGATTGTTTATTTTTCAGGATTGAATGTAATTGCAGGTTGATGGAATCGGGGTTGCTTCCTAAAGATGTGGCAAAGAAAGTATATGAGAAGAAGAAGAAAGTTCCACAGAAGCTCACTTCTCCAGTTAAGTCAGTAGCTGCTGTGAAGAGCAACACTAAGTCTGTCACTGTTAAGAAGAAAAGCCCAGCATCCCCTGTGTCTTCTGTTAAAAAGAAGACAACAACAACGAACTCCACATCAAAGCAGTCCAAGAAGAGGAAGGTTAAGGATCTAAGCTCTGAGGATGACGATGACACCAACTCCTCCGATGATGAATTTATATTATCATCAGTAGCAAAGAGGAGAAAAATGGCTTAATTATGCCCTTCTGTGACACTCATATTTCTTTTTCGCATTTCTTCTTTACCATTTATTGCTGGTGACACAACTTGAATGGCATGATGTTATATACTTTACAGGAATGAGCATACATGTGGTTTGATAATAACCCAACAAGGAGTGATCTGATAAACCCAACAATTTACATGGACTGTAATATAATATAATCCAATTCATTATAAATAATAACAAACATATACCTAAAAAATTGAAAATTGAACAAAGTGAAAAATTTTATTGGATGGTATCAGATTTCAAAATTGATTTTGAAAATCAATTTATTTTAAATCAAACTTATACAAAAATTATGTTTTTATTTATAATGTTTGATACTTTTTTGACAGAATATAAATGTATGATACTACTCACACTGGTATATTTATTTTTTATATGTGAATAATATATATCTAAAGAATATATTTAATTAAAGGTCTATAAATGTAATTTTGATTATATTACCTTGAATTACATTTATAAATTTATTTTTTATATTATATAAAGAGTTATGGTACTATTAACTATATTTATGTGAATAATAATAAATGTATACTTTTTTAATAGTCTATATTTAAAGAAGTATTCAACTGTTAACTACATTTTGTAGATTTAATTTTTTTATTATATTTTCTAAAAAAAATAAGACTAAAACTAAAAATTGTTACAATTCAAAATGTTTTATATTGGATAAAATTTAAAATTTAGACCAAAATTGTTGGAAGAATAATTAAAAAAAATTGAAGTAATTGTATCAGATGATTTATTCTCTCTTTGAAATCAATCTAATTTAATCCGCAAATATTCTTATAGTTACATGTTTTTTCCTCTCTCATATTACTTTTTCTTTTCAAGTAGTGTGAAAAGAAAAAGACTTTTTCTTTATGTTTACAAGTTGTCAAGGAGTATGAAAACAAAATTTTTCTTCTTCTTACATATTAGATAGTAGATTAATCATAGGTTAAATTATTTCTTAGGTCCTTCAACTATCTAAAAATTTCCTAATTATCGTTATAGAAAACTAACTATCTGATAATTTTGTTAAAAATATTAGGTTTAAAACTTGAAGAGACGATCTGATAACCTTAAGAAATGGGAATAATGATCCATGAATTTAGGAACTCAGTGCAAACTTATTGGTTGGATTCAAATACTAATTAAGCCTTTGTGATTAGATTTTCAGAATGATAGTTAAACATACGGATACACATAAAAAATTAATACAAAATCCACTTATTTTCTAAAGAGTAAAATCACACTTAAATATTTTTTCTATTTTTGCTAAATTATTAGTTTTGTTTTTAGCATATAACTTAAAGTAAGTTCAAATATCTACAAATTTTATTTGTATCTTGTTTAAGTATCTACAACATAATTTTAATTAATAAAATAAATAATTAAAATACAATTACATATATATTTTTAATTCATATCAAAATTAAAATTATATTAATATATGTATGTATAAAAATTTATTATATATTGATTGATTCATATTTATAAAATTAACAATGTATATAAAAAACATATGTATAAAATTAATAATAATACAAACTAATTATCTTACTAATTGTTTGAACAGAAATTACTAATATTTTGTCTCTATTGCATTGTAAATACTAAATAGTATTCTCTTTTAACTTTCCTCGTTTCTTTTATTTATCTATTAGTGTATTTTAGTATGTGAATTACACACGATTAATATTTATTGTACGTAATTAAATAATTTTTAAAATATAAAATATTTTATGATTAAAATAAAAAACATTTTATATTTTAAAATTATGATAAATAGTTTATATTATGATATAGGATTATTTTAACTGTTGATGATTTATTTTTAAAACATCAAAATTTAATATAGAAATAAAAATGAAAATGTTGGATTAAAAATGATGAAAAATTATATTTATTATTTTTATTCTTAAAATATTATACACGCTTTTATTTGATAAATAATAATGAAATAATTATAAGAAATTTTTTAAAAATCAGTGTAAATAAAAGTATTAATTATTTTTTAGTTTATCTGTTATTATTTTAAACATAAAAGAAGAAACAAATATTAAAGCATTTTTTATTAACTACTATTGTGTTTTTTAAAGTTTGTTTGGCTCATGACTACATACAAGAGTGTTTGTACTTAAACATATTTTTTGTTTTCTAAAAAAATTGTTTCTTAGGTAATTTTTTATATAGGTTGTAGATATGTTTTATTTAGAAAGGTTATGTTTGGATAAAAAAAAACAAACTAATTAGTAGTTAAAAGTTATTAAACTTAACTTATTAAATTAAAAAATGGAAAATAACAAGAATTAATATATTTATAAATTATAACGGTATCTTTTATACAAATTTCAATTTTATTTTATGAATAAAAATATATTTTTATATGTTATATAATTGAAGTTTTCAATTAATTTTAAACTCATAATTTTTTGTTTATAGATAAATTTTCATTATATTTTCAATTTCAATTATTGTAAATCTTTTTTCACATTATGTATTCTACGTTAATCTTATATTACAATATGAAAACTTGTAGGATTTAATATCGGTTTGACACATAAAAAACTTCACACAAGATAATAATACAATCAACAACAAAACTTCACACTTGTTTGAATTTTTATTAAAATTTCGTTTGTTCAATATTTAATCACATCATATCATTAAAAAAAACATATCATAAATAAAATTACCACTTTATCTTAAAAAAAAAAAAAGTTTACGACTTTCTCACAAAGATATATAGTTAAAAGAAAAAGCGATAAATTGTTTTCCTATAATCTACCTACGCTCAGCACAACCAAAACCAATCCTAACCTAGTGCAAAAAAATACAAAAACTTGTTAGAGAGAAACAATAAACCCTAGCAGTAACCTCAATTGTTCGAGAGATGACACGTGTCAAGGATTGGCGCGTGGCATGGATTTCCAAATTCTCCTTTTTATTAAGCAGAGAAGAAAGCGTCCCTCTTCCTAGCAACCAAAACGCTCTCTCTATTCTTAACTTGTTCACTCCACGCTACGAAATTTAAGTCCACCCTTTCTCTCTATATATATTCTCCAATGCAAATTCGGATTTAGATTAGGATTGGTAGAAACAAAACAAGAAGAATACGATGATGAAACAGGGGAGTGGGTCGTGTACGATGAGGGAGAACGAGGTTGCTGAAATCCTCGTTAACCTCCCAAGTCTTATATGGGAATTCGAGTGTGGCTGTGGAATCCTACAACCTTCGTGGGGTTGCAAGAGAAAGAGATCTGCGATTGGCGTTGATCCAAAAGCACGGCAAGCTTCAAGTCCTGCCACCCCTCTCTCCTTCTCTCCCAGTGAGTCCGATGAAAACCCCTCCACACTCATAAGAACAAGAACAAGAAACGTTTCTCTCAAAAGGGTATTTTTCTTTTAATCATCTATCTTTCGCCCTTGTCTATTTTTTTTTTTAATTTCTGGTTTTCACTTCAAAACTTGCAGAAGAGAGAACACTATGTCAAGATTCTACAAGATTTGACCAAACATAACGATTTGATCCGTGGGGTAACCTTCTCTCTCTTCCTCTTTTCTATTCAGTTTTATCATTTGCAAGAGATAGTTTGTTAGCGAGTAATTCGGCCTTTTTTTCATCTGAATTTTTGGTGTTTGGACCCTCTTAAACATAAGCTCCACATTTTTTTTAAGAGAAAAAAAATTATTGGTTATGGTTGATCTGTGAAAATTCTTTAACAGGAGATAAAGAATGTGAAGCGTCACAATGAAAAACTGAAGGAGTACAATTTGAAGTTGAAAGCAAGAAAACAAGAGGTACTACTATACCACTTCCACTAGCATGACAATTTTTTTGTGTTTATCTTCTTCTTTTTTTCCCTTGGGGATTTCTTGTTCTTGTTATATTTATGTTGCTTTGATCTTTTTCTCTGATGCTGGGGACCACTCCTTTATTTTGGTTTATTGAATTGCAATATTTATTTTTTACAGCGAAGTCATGGCCCAAGTCAAGGTGGTCTGGTACACAAGCAACCACAACAGCAATTCCAATTTTCCGGCATGGCGCATCATCCACCGTTGATATTGAATCAGACGGCTGGGCCAGCCCAAATAAGAGGCGGCGAGGGCGTTGTTGGTCCTGCTCACGCAACGACGTCGTTAGGTAGTAATGATGTGGGCCCAATTGGAATTCCCGATCTGAACCTGCCACTTGATGAGTCCATGACCATGACAATGGAGTTTTGTGATATAAATGTGAGTTTGGCCAATAAGGATCTGAGTAGGACCATGGCAGCTCAGGCCCGCCAGAATATGCTTCAAAAATACAGGTTCAAGAATCCAATTGGAATTAGTAAACCCCGTTACTCTTGTAGATGATGGTAATTATAGTACAGTATTATATTTGCATATACTTTAATTTGTTCTTCCTTTTAAGTTCTTACCTTCAATTTTGTTTTTAGCCATTGCTAATAGTACAAGTTTTTTCATACTACTATTCGTAAGGAAGGAATTGAATGGGTGTTACTGTTCACAGAATGTATATTTTGGAATCTCTCTGGGAGATTTTGTCGGACTTTTGTTTCATGATAATGATTTTAACGTTTCAGATTCCGAGTTTTAAGGCTATTTAAAAGGTCGAATCGGTGTAATGGTATATTGGCAAAGCATCACCTTCTCACTCGTCGCTCCACCTTCCGATTATTTTTTAATCTGTCCACTTTAAATTTAAATGTTTAAGCTAAAATTAGTTATTTTTTATTTAAATTTTAAATATTATATGTACTCATCATAAATATTAAAATTCTTTAATAGATAGATCAGAAAAAGGAGAATAACAATGTAGTAACTTTTAGAGGGGGGGGGGGGGGGGGGGAGTTTACCTTCCGTTAGACCTTGACTTTGCCTGCATCCTTAACAATGGAAATCTCTTGGCAGCTCACCATTTTCTTTTAGAAAGAAGCATATTTTACGTTCTGTGTATTGCACAGAAAATTTTTAATTGATTGAAGATTTGAAGTATTTTTGTTTTTAATCTTTCCTTGAAACGTTTCAATCCATAAATAAATGGAATTTTTTTAAAAAGAAATGAACCAAATATTACAGAGCAGTTAGGAATTGTTGAGATAGTTGTGCATGCTAACAGCCAATTCAACTATAATTTTGGGTCCAAGACTATAAAGCATCAACGCACGTAGGCTAAGGTTGACACACTTTAGTAGCTTATTAACCTAATGGATATAGCCTGAGTAAAACAGAAGTAATATTCAATTAAAAAACAAGAATACATAAAATCTAGTAGCGCCGCTTGTGCCCTGGGTTCTGAGTTAGGGTTTTGTTTTAGCCTGGTACCTGTGCATATGTGAATTGTGAGGTCAGTGATTTGTTCCTTGCACGGCCTTGTACTGGATTAGGCCTTTTTTTGGGCTAGCCATTTTCCTGGCTAAGGACCAAGAAAAAGGCCCCAGATATTTATTTATTATATTTTTTTCTTTTCTTTAGGGGATGTTCTTATGACATGGTGTAGACCGTCATCATTGATTAGAAAGCTAAGTGTTGGCAATATACGGACATCGATTATCTTTCTTGAAGCCTTGGTTATTCCTAAACCTTGTTGATAGATCACGCAACTTTGTATAGGTGAAAAACACAAGTGAAAAATAGAAAATTATGTAATGATATACAAGTAGTTGAAGGACTTTCTCAACTAACCTCTCGGGAAAATATTTGTAACAATATTATCAGACTCATATCAATTATTAATTAACTCGGTCAAAATATTGAATTAGGGATCAATGAAGTGAAGAACTAGTTGATCTGCATGCTCATTCTATATTGAAAATAATAATAATTTCATAATATGTAAATTTTTGTACTATTTAAACTTTAACAAAATTCAATATATTTAAAAGCATAATTATGAAATTGTTTAAAATTTTAATCATACGGCATATTTTTTCAGAATTCAATTTATATAATCTTAAACTATAATTCAATATACATAATCTAATACACATTAGCCCATGGAAAATTGAAGTGACAACAAGTTTATCATCTCAAATTTTAAGATGTGGTTATGTTTGGTAAAAAAAAAGTAAGCAAATTTATAAACAACACAACTGGAAGATATAAATTGAATTTTCTCATATGAGTGATGTTGTTCAACTAAAAAAAACTAAAAAATGTAAGATCTATCAAACCAATTGGATCATCAATTTAAAGTTGAATGACACTAAGTTTAATTGAATTACGTCAGATCATATGTACGTCAACTTTACCATAAGTCTCAAATCACTGAGATTCCCGATCTCAAAAAAGTTAATCTTCCAAGTTCTAATAACCATGATTATAAGATAAATATCCAAATTTCCCCTAAAAAAGATAAATATACAAAGGAAATATAATTTTAGCATGATTAATATATTTACGGTGCATACAAGAAGTCAACATTAAATATATGATACAATACAATATATTAAACTTTTTAGTAAATATGATTATGATTTATGCCAAATTATATCTTACAATACACAATATATTTGAGCTTAATATAAGAAAATAATTATGATAGATATAAATATACCTTTAGACTTTCCGTATCTTTCCTTGTATCTAAGATAGAATAGATATAATCGTGGAAATTTGCTAACCGGGGATTGTGCAAACCATTTCGGGTTTCTATTTGATGGGTAACCCAAAACACAGGAGGCCGAGGCCCAAAGAAAACCTTAGCCCGTCGTAGCTCAATGAAGAAACCCTAGCATAAGGTTTCCCACCTCTATAAAATGCTAAACGACGGCCGCAACTGCATTTCATGTTCCATTTCTATCTCACTCTATTCCGTATCTGCTTCGTAATTATGAACAAAATAATAATATTTTGTTCTTGTCTCCGAAATCAGCTTATTATTATTTTATACACAAGTAGATGAAATTTGAATGATAAGCGAGCAAATGATGAGTTTATTTCGGATTATGAGAAGCTCGTCTATTTGTGAGCGATGTTTATCCTCATACTTCCATGACTCTGATGCTTTTACGAATTTCTCATTCATCGAAACACTTATCCTCACTAATCCATTATTTTATTGTTTGCATATCCTTTTGTGTGTATGTGTGTGTGTGCAAAATCCAGTGGTTGGATTGGTCTGCTTCCATTGTTCCTGTTAACATGGCTTTTGGTGAAATCGCACTCCTTTTAATTTCAGATCGCTCATAAATTAAGAAAGTTTAATTCCTATCCGTATTAATAAAATCATAATAATTCCTATCTGCAATTTTTTAATCAATTCCGTGACTGTTTCAGCTTTCACAAAGGAAGAATTAGACACTGTGTCTTATTTCTTGACACCCTTAAATATCAAACATCTGATCAATATTTCTATTTTTTTATCTCTCCATTCCTTTTATATTATTTATTAAATTGATACTTTTTTCTTTATTTTTTTGAAGGTGTATATTAATTTTGGATGGCAAAAAGTTTATTCCTTAAACATTTTAGCCGGTTAGACAGGTATGGTGTTGGAAAATATTTTGGACCAACCAAGATAGCTCTGTTTAGATGGGGCCATTTGGATTGACCCGTGTCCTTGACTTGACATGAAAAATACCAATTTACCGAATTTACTGTGTATAAAAAAATTCTTAATTGTTTCATTAAAAGACAAACTTCCAGGTTAAAATGATTGTTATTATAAAATATCTAATATTCTAAATAATAACTAATATTCGTATCAAGTCCATAAATAAATTCTAAACACATAAATATCTAATGTCTTAAAAATAATTATAAATTCATAAAAATGACATAATTTTTTTTTATCTCAGTTCAACCAAAGATTTATGCCAATTTAAAACAGAGAAAAATAAAGTGAAAAAATTAATTAATTGATTTAACAGAAATAAAAGAAAAATATAATGAAAATACGAAAAAGAAAAATAAATAATAAAAAATAACAACCTGTCCACGAGTCAAAGAATTGACCATAATAATTTAAAAAACAAGGATGATAATTCAAACAACCATTGATTAAAAAGTTGAGTAGAATTATAAAATCAGACTCTACAATTAATAATATGATTGGTTGGAGATAAAGTGAGGAAAAAATTGGTTGGAGATAAAGTGAGGAAAAAAATAGAAAGGAAAGATAAGAGTCAAAAGACATGAAGTATTCTCTGTTATTTGGATTGAGAGAAAAAAAAAAAAAGTTAACTTTCAGAAGAAAAAACATTTTTTTTTATTTTCTTTCCAATTTTTTATTTTTTTTTTGTTTCATCCAACCAAACAGATCATAAATGTTTGAACTCTTTTATCCCGAGCAGCAAGAATACGAGAAAAATTGCCCAAAGCTCTACATAAATAACAAAACCCAACAATGGCAGCAAAAGAAAATACGACCCTACCATAGTTGCTAACATAATTTTTCAAGCTATTTCTCGTCACTTGAGCGTCAAAATTTATCTTGTGGAGTTACGGGGCTTATTAACTTTTTATCTCTCCTCATTATCTCTTTCAGTCTCAAATATATATATAAAAATCATATTAACTAAAAAAAGTTAATTAATTATATTTAATTATATTAATTTTAATTAAAAATATTTTTTAACTTAATTTTCAATGAAATTTGATATTAAAAATAAAAAAATCATTCAAACTAATACTTTAATCAAATAAAAAATATTTTAGAAATAATAACATCAAATTAATAAAAAAAATTATTTTAAACCTAAAAAAAAGTGTTTTATTTTTTATATTTAAAACCGAAAGAAGAAGTACATCTCAATTCTCAACTTTATTTTTCAGTATTTCTTCTATTTCCATCCTTGTATCTTTCATGACATTAACTTTATCCCTACAGTAGGCAATTAATTGTAGGCAATTATTAGTTATTGTTAAGCAACTCCTATTAAAATTATTCTTTACATCAAACAAATTAAAATATGTTCTTTATATGAAAAGTATTTTTAATTTTCTAACGTGATCCCTGTTATAATTATTCTTCCAATTATGATAAATGCATAAATTATTTAAAAATGATTTTAAGATATACACAATTTTTTTAACCGTCTATTAAATTTTATCCTAAAAATGATGTAAAACAAGAGAAAAAAGATTATACATTATAAAATTTTTCATTTAATCATAATCTATTATAAAATGATAAGTTTGCAAAAGTACAATTTATAATTGTATGTAAATGTCAATGTAAAATAACTATTTTCAATATATTTTAATTAATTTCCTTAAAAATAAAAACATAATTAAAAATAGTAATTCATGACTTGAAACTTTTAAACAAAAACAAATAAATAAAATATATTTTTTCAAAAATTCCCACCGCCCCCTCTCTCTCTCTATATATATATGATTCAGTAAGGTAATGTATTTATCATATTCATTCTGTTTCCAAATAATTCAATTAATTAATGCACATCTTATATCTATTTTATTAATTTAATCATTTTAGTAAATCTTAAATTAATTGATATATATATATATATATATATATATATATATATATATATATATATATATATATTTTGATTGGTTCAAATTAATTAATAATTACATTAATTGTTTAATTCAATTTTTTTAAAAAAATTATTATCTCTTCTATTATATATCTATATATACATATAAGAAGGCTTTATTTTATGGAGGGATGTCACCTAATACTTCCTTCAAATAATTTAATTAATAAATATTTTATATTTATTCTACTTCCAATAAAATCTTAAATCAATTACAGTATATAAAAATCTTATAAATTAGAATATTCATATTTTATATTTATTTTATTTTTCCAATTTCTATACAGTATATATAAGAACCGTATCATTGATATGGTATATTTTTTTATCAAAGTAAATGTAAAAAATATCCAATTATAAATATATTTTCAAATATAATAATTGTGGTCAAAAGTAAATTTTAGATGAATAACTAATAGAGTTGTTTGATTGTCAAATAAAACAATTTAAATCAAGATTAATTATTTCTACATATTTACAAAATATTATATTATACATTTATTTATCAATACAATTTATTTTAATATTTTTATTGACATATCTACTAACATACATTTATTAAAATTTAAACTAAATAAAATATATTAAAAATTTAAATAATATAAAACATAACTCTTATAAATTTATAAAATGTGAATTTAATATTGTAAGAAAACACTTATGCTAGTTATTTTATAAAAAGAGGAAAAACAATAGAACGCCAACAAAAAAAAGGTGGCCCATTTGAGGCCATTTCTTCAGGACCATGACATGGGAGGAAACAAAACTTGTTCATACACTTGCTATGCTTGGCAATTGGAAGTATAGAATAATCAACTATTGTCTCACCGGGCACATTCCAAACAATTCAAAAGCAGAACATATAAATGAAATTAGCAGAATTTAAAAGAAGAGATAAATGGGAATGAAATAGAGTTCATATGGCTGTAGATACACGAATAGCAGTAAAAGTAGATCGGTGCCAGAAGTTATCATCACGCCATTGGTAATTACCATCAGAGCATTGCCCTAAGATTGATCCAGCTACTGGTCATCATACTGCTGCTCATCACCGTCATCCTCGTATTCATCCTCCTCTGCTGTTGCATCCTGGTACTGCTGGTACTCTGCTACCAAATCATTCATATTACTCTCTGCCTCGGTGAACTCCATCTCGTCCATCCCCTCCCCAGTGTACCAGTGCAAGAAGGCTTTGCGCCGGTACATAGCAGTGAACTGCTCGCTGACCCTCCTAAACATCTCTTGAATCGATGTTGAGTTGCCAATAAATGTGGATGACATCTTCAAATTCCTGGGTGGAATATCACAAACGCTGGACTTCACATTGTTGGGAATCCATTCAACAAAGTATGACGAGTTTTTGTTCTGCACATTGATCATTTGTTCATCAACCTCTTTGGTGCTCATCTTTCCCCTGAACATAGCAGATGCAGTCAAGTATCGGCCGTGTCGGGGATCAGCAGCACACATCATATTTTTGGCATCCCACATTTGCTGAGTCAGCTCTGGGACAGTAAGGGAGACATATTGCTGAGACCCACGAGAAGTGAGAGGTGCAAACCCCACCATAAAGAAGTGAAGACGGGGAAATGGAATCAGATTGACAGCCAGCTTCCTGAGGTCAGAGTTCAGTTGTCCAGGAAACCTCAGACAACAGGTAACCCCACTCATGGTTGCAGAAATCAGATGGTTGAGATCACCAACTACAATTAATCCATGAGAGAAATCAACGGATGTTATTATTTATATCTGCCTAATCTGAGAGCAATTGTGTACAACAGAGGGGATAATACTTACAGCTAGGGGTGCTGAGTTTCAATGTCCTAAAGCAAATGTCATAAAGTGCTTCATTGTCAAGAACCATGCACTCATCTGCATTTTCAACCAGTTGGTGTACAGACAAAGTGGCATTGTATGGCTCCACAACTGTATCAGAAACTTTTGGAGATGGGAAAACAGAGAAAGTGAGCATCATTCTGTCTGGGTATTCCTCCCTAATTTTTGATATCAACAGTGTTCCCATGCCAGAACCTGTGCCTCCTCCAAGAGAGTGGCAAACTTGAAAACCTGAGGAAATTAAATTAAACTTTCAGATTTCAGAATAAAAGATGACAAAAAAAGCAAGTTAGTGTAACCTTGAGATAATTATTAAACTATCAATAATCAGATTTACTGCAGCAGGAACCAAGCAGGAGAAAAATTATATTCCACATGGAAGCATTTCGAATTAAATTCATGATCTCATAGAGCCCACATTTCAAGACCATGAAAGCACACCAACCGAATTCTGTTCTGAGCCCTGCTAAGCGAAGGAACCATGAACACAGTTGAGTTATATAGCACAACCCAATAGAAGCCAAATTAAGCGGTATCTGGAAACTATGTAGTGCTATGTGGCTCCTAGATCACTATTGCAAGCACTGTCAAAATAATAACTTATAGTTGAGCAAAATTAAACAAAACTGTTTCACGAATCTGCATTGTTTTAGTATGCAAAGTATTTTCCAAATCAATTTTTGAATTCAGATGCAGGGGGTAAACTAATATACTACAGTGACTTGCTACTGTAACTAAAGTTCCAAGTTGTGTACACACTTTCATGTATGTAGTACACTATTTTGAGAATAAGCGAAAAAAATCCAATATATATATATATAACACACCAAAATAATTAAACTTTGCTTATTTGAGATAGTAAAGATAGGAAGAGAATATCAATGTTGGATTATTATTATCATTTTAAAACAATAGTCAAATATCATCACGCGAAAATGTTACTACAAAATAAACAGATTTTATATATTTTTATTTAATTAATTAAGCACTATAAAAGATAAGGTGGTCCCTGCCTGTCGTCATTCTAGACAACAGGGGCCACATTTAACATCTCAGCCCTGTCATTTTCTCCCTAAAAACAAGCAATCCAGATGCATAATGTCAAACAAGAAAAAAAAATGAAAATAATAATAATTGAGATTTGAGACAGCAATTATTGCAGCAGAAAGATGACATAAAGAAAATCCCGATTCCTGATACATGGATACTACTCCAGATCTATAATTATTCTTTGACTTATTAGTTATTATATTATAGATCTACATATAAAAAACGGTTGGATGAAGATTGAATGGCTCAGATCTTAAACGCATATTTCAAATCTGGTTTATAGAGAAATTATGAATCGTCCAATCTTCATCCTACAGTTACAAATTGATGACAATGTGAATGCGTGTTTATACAGTCTACAGGCAATTAAAGGTGTTGCATCCAACAACGGAGCAAAAACTAGCAGCACTTTTGTTTATGTAGGTTGCGTTGAACATGTACATTGGATCTCCTAGAAGCAAATATACAATCAAATTGAGCATACTCATTCTTCCATTTGGATTTAATTAGAATACAGGATCTTATGCTCTGTTTATCTTTAACCTCTAAATCCGCTATCCAGATCTATATCACTATCATCCATGCGACCAAGAGAAATTTGCAGATCCATAAACGTCTATTATAATGCTAAATAAACCACCGTTTGAAGAATAGATCAACGATATTCAAAAAACAGAGAGAAATGTCAACACAGAAATGAAACAGATCTGGAGATTCATCGTCGCTCAAGCATTACGGCTCAGTAGCATTGAACGAGGTTAAATGCAGATATTTGAAATGTGAAATGTGCATTTTATATACCTTGCAAGCAATCGCAGTTTTCAGCCTCTTTGCGAACGACGTCGAGAACGGAGTCGATCAGCTCGGCGCCTTCAGTATAATGACCTTTGGCCCAATTGTTACCGGCGCCGGACTGGCCGAAGACGAAGTTGTCGGGGCGGAAGATCTTGCCGTAGGGGCCAGATCTGATGCTGTCCATGGTTCCAGGTTCGAGATCCATAAGCACGGCACGGGGAACGTACCTTCCGCCAGAGGCCTCGTTGTAATACACATTGATCCTTTCGAGTTGGATGCTGCTGTTGCCTTCCTCGTTGTACTTTCCGGTGGGATCGATGCCGTGCTCGTCGCAGATCACCTCCCAGAACTTGGAACCGATTTGGTTACCGCATTGGCCTCCCTGAACGTGCAAGATCTCTCTCATGGTTAAAGGAAGAAGAAGAAAGAGAAGAGAGATTTAGGGCTTGTTTGGCGTTGGTGGTGAGGGTGGGGGAGGGAAATGAAATGCGATGCGTTACAGAGAGTGGAGTGATTTATGGAAGAAAGAGAGAGAGAGGGATATTCGGAGGTTAGGATGGTAATAATGGATGGCGGGATATTTTGTTTTCAAGTGCGGTATTCTGTGCCGTTCATTCCTCAAGGGTGACAGCCATGCTACCGCTACCAACCATACCAGCGCATAACTTCGCTCACGTTATCTCTCGGACCCCACTTTTCTCAACCTCCATTTACATTATTGCCCATCGCATCATTGCCTTCCCTATATTCGGTGCATTTTCTATCCACATCAGATCAAATGCAATCATAATTTCTTTTTTCTAATCTCTCCCATATGCTTATTGTTTCAAGTCTTTATGAAAATTTATTTTATATTTACAGTTTTTGTCAATGTTTTGCCGATGACATGACAACTCTTAATTTTTTACAATTACTAAACACATCTTAAACTATTAATAGTCGATCACTGAATATTAGCATATGATATGTTGGTATAATATTATTTTCATCTTCATAAAAATATATAATGATTAATAATTATTATCTTAATCTTGACATAATTTAATATTTATGTATTATATATATTTTTATCATATTTATTCATGAACATTCAATAAATTTTATACTTAATTATAGAAAATAACAAGAATTTTTTTAATAATTTAATGATAATACCCAACAAGTGATTTACCAATTTGACCTTTGATCCATTAATTCAGTTCTCGATCAAATTAATAATTGAATTGATTTTCATAACACTAATTTTTTATCCTCTAAGTTTCATTTAAATGATTTCGATTTTTTTTTATCAATCTTTTGTTAAAAATTGTTTTTGTTAATATGATGGTGACACAAATTTTGATATGTCATTGACATGACGTGATAATGTGACATATAAAAATAAGATAATAGGTTGTCAAAATGTTATAATATGATTAGAACAAGACACTCAAAACTCAAAGACCGCTAAGGACATGTTTAGGGTGGTTTCTCTTTTAATTTTGAAATTTCCAAAAACCAAAATCAATTTTGAGTTTTTAGTTTCAATTTATTTTTTGTTTTTTAAAAGATGTTACAAATTGAAAATGGATAAAATGAGTCAATTTTTTTTACCTTATCTAACTCCATTATAAAATAATGATGATGGTGGAGGTAACAATGGTGGGAGTGACGACGATGTTGGTGGTGGAAGCAATGAGATAACAATGGTGATAACAATTGTGGGGTGAAATAGTGTGGTGGCGAAGATATTGGTGGAGTGAAATAGTGTTGGTGGAGGTGGTTGTGACGGAATGATGATAGTAGTGGTGGTGACGGTAACACTGATAGTGTTAATAGTAGGAGTGAAATGATGATTATGATAATAATATGTTTCTTAAAACTAATAATCAAATTCACAAAACCTTTTCATTTTATTTTGAAAATAAATGTAAATCTATTTCAAAATTGATACTGATAATATTATTAGTAATATTAATATATTAATTGATAAAGGCATGCACATGGTTAGTAGGAAGAAAATCACTAAACTCATAGATGTTAGTGGGCTGGAAGTGCGAATTGCTAAACATCAAAACACTAATTTATTGGAAAAATTGGTTTTGGATCTATTGCAACTTGATTCGAATCACCTTCGGGCATCATTGAATAAAGCAAAGTATGTTAAGAAAGGGCAACTTTTGTTCACCCCAAAGAGAAAGGATGGCTCGCCAGTGTCCAATGCAATTTGTAAAAGCGATTAAATTGCTCAAAGATGGTTTCAATTTTAAGATTGGAGATGGTGAATCAATGTTTCTTTTTTATCACTGACTAGCAAAGGAGTCTATTGGTAGTAAAATTCCTTTACTCCATATTGTTGATACATGTTTGGGCATTGAAGATGTTTGATAGTTGGATAGGTGGCATTTGGAAGAGTTGGCCAGTGCTCTAACTACGAAAATTTCTGTCTTATTTCGAGTATCAAGCTAGTTACTATACAGAGGGTTTTGATGTTAGAATTTTAGAAAATTCTTATAAAATATCATTGGAAACATATAATCATAAATTATAGTTTTAAGAATATCTCAATTCATAATTATTGATCAAAATAAATGCAGCAGAATCTAAAGAACAGTTACAAATAATTGATTTCATGATTTCTTTGAACCAAAACATCTTATTTAAGAGAAGCTGTTTGTTGATTTGATGTATTAAAGATTATAATTATATATCAGATTTTAATATAATATGTAGTCCACATTAATTAATTAATTAATTAAAAATTATAAAATTCCTGACATTTGGAAGTCTGTATTAAGAAGGAATGTATAATTGGAGTTTATTTAGTTCAAAGTGCTTATGCTTTCCTGAATGGGTCGATTCAAAATTTGGAGGAGGTTGTGCCCTTGTCATGGATTTGGAAGCTTGCTGCTCCAGCTAATGGTCATATTTTTTTTTGGGCAATTTTGTAGACGAACAATCCTAGCCAGACAAGTTATGCATGATAGGGGTATTATGGATGATACAATGTGACCGAGATGTGGTAGTGTGGATGAGAACATTACTCATTGCATTTTTAATGTCATGTAGCCAAATATATATCGGAAAGATGCAGAATTCTTGTGCAAATAGCTGATGTGGATGATGAGTCTCTTCATAAGTGGCTCCATCATCAAACTCTTAAGTTTGGTGTGCTTGTCCCAAACTATTTGTTGCATTCTTTGGACCTCGAGGAACAATGTGGTTTTTGATGGTGTTACGATCCCTTGTCAGATAGTTTTATCACAAATTCATGTGTTGCACTCCTATGTGATGTAGGTTTTCAATTGTGATGAAAGGACTAAAAGAAGAGCTAATCAATGAAGGATCTCTTGGGCCACATCCAATAAATCTCTCTTTTATATATATATATATATATATATGAGAAGGGATTCACTGATTAACTTTTCATTTTTATCATTCATTTTTTTAAGATTTAACCATTATTCTTTTTTTTAAAAAAATGAATAACAATGATGAATAGTTGGAGTAAGTGTCTCTATATATATAAGAGACATTATAACTTTCATTTTCAAAACAAAGAAATTCATTACTTTGATGATTAAGTATTGTTGTTGGTGCTAAGGGTCGAAGGTTTTAATCTTATTTATTTAACATTTTGATAATTTATTTTTCTATTTTGCATCACGTTACACCAGCATCAAGTCAATGTCATGCATAAGAACCACCATGCATTTAACTCATTTTTCTAAAAGTCATTTTCTTAAGTTGTTCATGTTCTAAACAAATTAGTTATCGTGAGTGTAAAATAAATACAAAGTTTTTTAGGCAAATGTTGGCCCAAATTTTCAAGGCAATGAACAAAATTTGTGTCTATTTAATAATTTAAACAATCATTTTAAAACAAAAGATGATCAAAATATGTGAAGACCAATATAAATGAAAGAACGTTTCTATTGTTTTATTTTTTTAACTTTATTTAAATTAATAAAACAGAATTTTAGTCCCTTATTTTGTTGTTTTTCAAGTTTAATCCTCGAGTTTAAAATGTTTTACTTTAATTTGTTAAAGTATGAGTTATACTAAATTGGTTATTTTGTCAAAATTTATCACATTAATTTAACTAATTTGGTGTAGCAAGACAAAAATTTAAAGATATTATGTCAATCAAAACTAACACTATTAATGCAAATAAAATTGGAAGGACGAAAATAAGAAAAAAAAAACATTAAATTACAGTAAAAATATATATTTAAGTATAAAATCAATGGGTGCTTATTTCTGAATGTTTATTTGAGAAAATGTATTTAAACATTACGTAGATAAGTATAACATATTTTAATATAAAAAATGATGAATTAATGCTTTACTGTTTTAATGATACATTAATGTATCTAATGTTTACCGTACACGCAATTCTCCATATATACTTTTGTAAATGTAATCTTACATTATAAAGAACATAATACTACTATTCACCCAAAAAAAGAAGAAGAGCATATACATTTAATGAAATTAATGTTTACATTAATGACTTACTATTGATATACTCAATGTAACTAGCATTCATGGCACACGCAGCATATTCCAAAAAAAGAAATTTCATACGCAAGTGTAAAAGAATATTTTAACTTTTATAAAATTCAAATCATTAGTCGGCAGTTGCGGGAGCTTAGAAAGCTTTGAGACCAAGTTGGAAAGGATGCAATAAGGCTGTGTGGAAATAAATGTAACATCCAGATTCATCTTGACTTATGACTTGTGAATAAATATTTTATTTTAAATTAGTATGTTCACAACACCAAGTACGTAGAGAATGACATTGCTTTAGCTTAATTGATGGTAATAAATATATTCACATATTTTCTTTAATTATTTTTACCTATATAAAATCCACATAAAAATAAATTATGTTTTTAATTAATATTTAGTAGTAAAAATATAGATATCATATTTAAAAAAATACAAATGTTTTGAAATATTATTGTAGTAAGAATATTTTATATTAAAAACATAGATAATTTATTTTAAAAATACTGAAATATTTATCATCCAAAATAAAATACAAATTTTTAAAATATAAAATAGATGTAAATTAAAATCAATAATTAAATAAAAGAATGTGCATTGTAAAAAAATGAAGTTTGCATAATTGTATAAAATGCGTATATAAGAAATGTATTGTTAATCATAGTAAATTACTTAATACTATCTATTTTTATTTTACTTTTAATTCTGATATATTGTCAATATAAAATACTATTGATTAGTTATAAAATTAAATTTTAAATTGATTATTACACAAAACAATATTTTTATTTATATAACAGTATAAAATTTACATTGTTAAATGTTAATACATTATAATTAAATCTTTCATTTTTTCTATTTAAAATTTTTAATCTTCATAATTTTATCTTGTTTAAGTTTATCAAATGATGTGTATTATTTTTTGGCCACCATGATTGTAAATATGATTGAGGTGGATCACCTTTAATTAAATTTCATCTTCCAATCATATTTTTTTATTTATAAAACTTAAACTTGGATACATTATTTAAAGTTTTTAACTTATTTTAACTTGGACCAAAAACGTATTACGTGTATTATATTGATGCCCATTTTGATCTTCATTATCTTGAAATATATTTTACAAGCTAAGTTTTAAAATAATAAGAAAAATCATAACAATTTCATTTACAGTTTTTTTATACTAAATTTTATGTTAATTACTTTTTTTTTTGTTTAGTAATAACTTTTTACAACAATTTTTATATATGAAATTTGTGCATTTAATAAATATTGTATATATTTCATTTAATTATAATAGACTTAATTACTTTTTTAGTCCTTGATGATATGTTTTTTTAGTTTTTGAAATTTAAAAATGTTTTTCTATTTCATGAATTTTGACAATTTTCTTTTTTTTAGTCTTTGACACAATAAATTGATAATTTATGACGATTTTTTTTAGTATTATGACAATTTTAAAATACAAATTCAAACAATTAAAAAATAAAAACTAATTTATGAAAATTAAAAATGACCACAAAGTATCAATTTATTCCATTAGAGACTTAAAAAAATAATTTGTCAAAATTTAAGAAAAAAAACAATTTTAAATTTTAGGGACTAAAAAAACACACATCCCAAATTTAGAGACTAAAACATTAATTAAATTTTGTTTAAAACTAGTTTTGATATCAAAGACCAATTTTTATACTTATTTTAAAATTTGTTGAAACTAGTATGTAAGAAAATGGTTTAATTTTTCAAATTAATTGCATTTTAAAATTATCATAAAATATTAAAAATTCCTCACAAAATATTAAATACTGTCATAAAGTGTTAATTTATTATATTAAGGCCTAAAGAAATAATTTATCAAAAGTCATGAACTAAAAAAAACATTTTTAAATTTTAAGAACTAAAAAAGACACACACTAAATTTAAGAACTAAAACAATAGTTAAACCATTATAATATTAAATAAGATTTGTTAATGTAACCGCATTTAGATAAAACTTAACATATTTATTTTAAAAATCAAACTGTGGAATTTGTTAACGTAAACTTAACGAATTATAACTTCAATTTTTTTTATAAATATTGTCAATATACTTCTTCTAAAACACTAGTGAATATACTTTAAGAAATTAAGTACTGTATTAAATTAATATCACATTTAATTATACAATATAAGTTACTTAATAAATACAATATTTAATGCTTTTGCACAACAAGTTTTGTGTATCTACTAGATTTTAGTCTTGTGCTTTATACATGTTTGTTTATATTATATATTATATATTTTTAATATTTTTTATGGCATATATGTAAATAAAATAATATTTTAAAAATATTATAATATGATAAATTATTTATTATTAATTCTTATTTTAAAAAATATTTTTAAAATGTTTGTCTAAATATCTACAAAAATTATTATTCTTAATTAAGAGTTTGCTAATTAACTCATTTTTTTTAGTTTGGGGTGCATCACCAACTTGTACTTAAAAAATTCAATTCTTGCTATGCTGGGTGATGAAAACATCTTCAAACGCCTTAGATTTTTTTTCTCATTTATATTGTCATAATATGACCTCAAAAAGGATGTGTTTAAGTTTGAATCCTTTGGATAACACTCAAGTTTGGTATTTTTTATGAAAATAATTCTTAATAAGACTTTACTTACTTTTTAATTGAATTTTAAATTAATTATAATTATTTTTCTCTTGATGAACTGAGAAAAAAAAGAAAGAAAATGTCAAGTATAATAAGTAGATTGGAAATTTGTCTTTTGGTTTGATATTATTTATCAACCAGGTATATAAATCTCCCTTAAATAAGCTACCACCATTATCATTCCCAATAACAACTCGCTAAATTTGTTTTGCATCATGGCAATCTCTCAACAAATGCATGTTTCTTGATCTCTTTAAGCACAAGGTACACTAGTGGAGGATCCAAGACCAAGAGTTAGCGAGAACAAATTATCTAAAAAAAACATTTATTTTAATCCCTCTAAATAATTTTAAGGTTTAGTTTTAGTATTTCTAATTTTTTTTTATCATTTTTTGTTTCTCTAGTTTTGAAATGCAATCCTAAAAGTATTATCTAAATAATTTTTTGTCCTCATATAAAGTGTTATATAAAACACTCTGAGGAGTAAAAGTGATTTATTTTAAAATTAGATGGACAAAAAATGGATATAAATTTTTAAAAAGACTAAAATTGAACTTAAAAAATTTTATAAGGAAAAAATAATTCTATAAAATAGAATGAAATGTCTTTTCGATTAAGTGTAAAAGAAACAAAACATAAGAAAGACCCAATGAAACCTCCTAACATTAGTCTTGAGAGATTCTAAAGATTTGTCAAATGGCAAATATGATATTCAGGTTTTTTTTTATAAAAAAAATATGTTGTTTGGATACTTATAAATTTGATAAAAAAAGAGTCTCAAAAGCTTGAAAGAAAACATAAATCAAAATAATAAATATTATCAAGTGTCCTAAAGACCCCTGTTCGTATTTCAAAAAGAAAAACTATATTAAGTACTATCTATTATGCATTTATTAAACAGAATGTCTTTTAATTTGTTTATAAAACGTAAATGAATCTGACAAAAAAACGTACACGAGAGCCTTTTTATATTTTATAATACTTTTTCCTTTCAATTTTTTTATAATACTTTTTTTTGACATATTATATTTTATAATACTTCAGACTCAAATTCAATATCTGACGTTTCATTTCATGAACAGCAGCCGTTAGTCAATGCAAAAATACTATTTTTTTAATGAATTTAAGAAAAATATTCCTATTATATGTAGAAGAGATATAATATATTGGAAAGAATTGAATCAACACACCTGCAATTTCCACTTAATAACTTAATTAATTAAACTGATTAGAGGGGACAGAGCTTCCTTCATTTGTAAAGATTTCATAGATTTCTTGATATATATATATATATAGAGGCTTGGCTGTATGGGCAGACATATGTGGAGGGAGATGTTAGGAAGTCTTACATCATCTTTTCTCATTTTCTCATTTCTCTGGTTGAGTGTAGCTTATATTTCCTTAATCCTCGCTTTGTGGTGACATAAAAGAAAAGTCCACGGACCATATTTTTCTCTAATTTGTGTTTTGCTCACGTTTCGAATGAATTCAAGAACATATTCAAAGAAATTCTGACCGAAAGCGGGAATGGTTAAATGTAGATGCTAAATCATCAATTTCATTGGTTGAAAGACGTATACCTCAGCCCCCGTTGCAGAAATCTTCGGTGTGTAGTACGAAGGTTGCTGATATTACTACTGCACAACTGTCAAAGATTCAACCACAACTCAAGGACGACCAACTTTCCAAAACTAAACTAGATTCCTTAAAAATTAGTTCTAAAGGCTCATCTGATGATGACATTGTTGGGTCTGATGATGACATTGTTGTATATACATTACACTATTAGTCTTCGTTCCCAGGATTTCGTTTTTGGAAGAAAAAATTAAATACATTAGTTAAAGATATGATACATTTCTTTATTAAAGATATGATACTTTTATTTTTTTATTCTCTTGTATCACTTTAATATTTAATCGTTTCAATTTCCTATAAGTTTCATCACTTCCACCAGTTTTTTTTATCAACCAGAGTGTCATCATCTCATGAAATTAACTACTGTATTTTTTTCTTCCAAAAACGAAATCCTGTGAACGAAGACTAATAGTGTAATGTATATACAACAAAGTATGTTATTGAATATATCTAAAAATGTTGTAATAAGTACAGAATTAAGGTAGTTGATAGGAATGTTAATTAGGGTGGTTTGGTCCACGTAGTGCTGCGTTTTCATGTTTTAATGTTTGATGCAATACACAGTACTACACGGGGCACACATAGTCGTCGTTGGCATTCATTGTTGGGGTGCCACGTCTAGTCAAACTACTCCATTTCATTCCAACCCCAGCAAGCATTCTATTTCCGCGTTTTCTCTCTTTTCATTAATTGCTTACTTTTACTATTTTATTCGTTCAACCGTATGAAATCAATGAATGAATGTCATCAACAACATCTTATGTTTTTAGTCAAACCCCAGAGTCGTAAATTCTCGGCGACTTTTCCCTTTTTCATACCTCCTTACCATTCCCATGCCCTCCTTTTCTAATCTCATTTTCCTTCTCCATTTCAAACACTCTCTGTAAATAGGTACGCTCCGATTCTGAAACTTGGAATCGTTCTGTATTACCCTGGTTTGTTGAACTTTAATGTTTAAACTCTTTTTTTCTTTTTTGCGCAGGTGTTGGGTTTTTAATTTTTGTCTTGTGTTGCATTTTTTTTATTTATTTTTTCTGATAATTGGTGACATTTTTTGAGGAAGATAATAATGGGAGCGGTTTGTTCGGCTGGTATGGTGGAGAAAAATGGTGAACTTGGAGGGAAGAGTTTGGGGCTTTCTGGGAAGCTTAAGAAGGAAAATAGCTTTGTGAATCGGAGAGAAGCTTTTTCAGATTCAAGGTCTAATAGTGGTCACTCTAGAAAGCAAAAGAAGCACGATACTGGGTTTTCCCATGAACTTGGTTTATCGTCTCCTTCACCTGGGGGGAAACAGGTGTGTTTTCACTCTGCTTGCATTGTTTGTATGTTTTTTATTTGGATGGTTGAAAATGTTTACAATATGCATATCTTTAAGATTATTTCTGTTATACCTGAATTGGATGTTGAAGGAAATTACATTGATGCCTGCAATGTCTGAAACTCTGAATGGACAATTATGAATAATTTAATATATTAGTGACATTTCATATTATGTTAGGGAATTTCTGAATTGGAATTTTAATGGTTCATGATTGATGTCTCTTTTTCTTTCATAGGTGAGTCAGAGGGGTTCTATTCTGGGAAAAGCAGGCGAGAGAGCAGTGGAAGTTCTGGACACAATTGGAAGTGGCATGCCTAAGTTAAACACTAATAGCGGGTTTGTCTCTGGCACAACTTCTAGAGGGAATAAGATATCAATACTGGCATTTGAAGTAGCTAATACAATAACCAAAGGAACAATTTTGTTTCAATCACTTTCTGAAGAAAACATTCAGTTCCTTAAAAATGAGGTGTTACAATCGGAGGGGGTTCAGCTATTAGTATCAACTGATGTGAAGAAGTTAATAGCTCTTGCTGAGGCTGACAAAAGGTTCTAGCTTGTTCAATGAATAGTATGCTTGTTGTCATTGCTTTTTATGTTCTTTATCCTGATTTTTTGGGGGAAATTTGTAGGGAAGAACTCAATGTCTTCTCAAGGGAAGTGACTAGATTTGGAAATATGTGTAAAGATCCACAGTGGCACAACCTAGACAGATATTTCTCAAGGTGAGTTTCCATGTGCATTGCTTATGACAAGATTATGCTAACCTATCTTGATTGAATTAGCTGATTACAATCACAAACATTTCACATTATAATCTTTGTCAAAAAAATATCAGATTAGATTTGGATGTCCTGGATGACAAACAATATCAGGTAGAGGCAGAAAAGACAATGCAGGAGTTTACCAGCCTAGTTCGGAATACTTCTGTAAGCTCATTGACATTTCAAATAAAGTTCTGCATATTTTTAAATCTCCTCAGTGAACCGATGACTGAGTAAAGTTGTTGTCATCATTTTGGTTTCTTGAATGTATACTGCATGATTTTGATTCATGGATCTCTGGTGTTACCTATATGCAGTTTTTAGGCATACTGTCAGCTGTATTTATATCGGTTCATATTATTTATGTTATTTTGTTTCCTACTTCTGATATGCTTTCTAAGTTCTTTATCGGTTAAAATTAGGTTTTCCAATTGAATTTTTTAGCAGTTCTAATGACATGTTTCCTCCTTTTATGTAGGAATTATACCATGAGTTAAATGCTTATGAACGTTTTGAACAAGATTATCTGCAAAAGATTAAGGAAATGGAGTCCTTAAACCTTCCTCTAAAAGGTTAGAAACATCATATAGTTTTCCCGAATGTTTTTCCAAATAATATTTTGTATTGTAATGGCAATTTTAGTTTTTTTTTCTTCCTTTATTTGCTCAGTTTGGTATATTATCTAAGTATTTGAGATGGAGTATATAATAATCTCACAAACAAAAAAATTATTGGTTTATAAGATTTGTTACCCACTGTTATGAGCCAGCAAAGTCATTTTTCAGCTGAAATATATTCTCATTATTGGTGGCCTTAAAAGTAGTTTCAGTTGACTTGTTTTCATTTTCAGTACATACTATCAGCTGGATTGCAAATTTAATTCTGCTGAAATTAACTAGTGTTTGACAGCTACATTCTCTTTACAATTTTAGGGGAGAGTATCACAATGTTTCAAAGTGAGCTAAAGCACCAAAGAAAGCTTGTGAGGAGCTTGAAAAAGAAGTCTCTTTGGTCCAGAACTTTGGAAGAGGTATATTATTATCAATGAATAATTCTTAATTTGCATCGATTATTGTTGAATTCAGTATTTCCTCATGTTTCCTTCTTTTTAAGTGTAGAAGTGAACGTTTTATAGCTGCAAATTTACAACAATGGACTTACTTAGTTGAAATTGAATTTTCTTGTTGCAGATAGTTGAAAAGCTCGTTGATATTGTTACCTATATACATCAAGCAATTTATCTGTTCCTTGGAAATCATGGTATGAGATTGTATCTCTTATGAATCAAAAACCAATGCTGTACATAATATAGCTATAGCATATGCATCTCTTCATGCGCAAGGAGTCTAGGAAGTAACTTAGGGTTTGAAGTCTGAACTTGTTCTTTTAATCTTGCGCCTACTCTTTTTATTGAAAAAACAAAACAAATCACATGCCTTCTAACTGTATGAAATGATTCTCTGTAAAGCAAACCGACTGCAGATTAATTTTTTCAATCTTTTGTATGCTCTTGTTTTCTATTCAATTGTAACTTGAAATAACCAGCTGCATTTCTCTGTGGTA
The DNA here is from genome assembly GCF_000004515.6 of Glycine max. Classification (NCBI taxonomy): domain Eukaryota; kingdom Viridiplantae; phylum Streptophyta; class Magnoliopsida; order Fabales; family Fabaceae; genus Glycine; species Glycine max. Next base: position 1,894,798 of record NC_016091.4, on the reverse strand, counting down.
GAGTTGAAATTAGAGACATCATATGCATATTTACAAAGAAAATATACCCTTGAAATCAAACACTTCATATTGTCTATTGTAAAATTTATTGCCAAAGCTCATTTTGGAAACATGGTATATATCCCTTACAACAAAAAGTTATGTGAATTCTAATCAGTTGAATGAGATTTCAACTGATCTGCTCCTAAATAATATTTTTTTTTCTTGGATTAGCTTATTGAGTAAAAGCATTTGAGAAAAATGAATTCCTTAATTATTTATGTTTGTTTTCAAGTCATGTATTGACTTGTATGAAAATCTACGTTTCGTGTGCTATCTGTCATGTAGATCGTTGGCAGGTCATAAGAACTTGTGAAATTGTGGATTCATGGCAGGTACAGCTGCAACTAAGCACAGTGACGGTCCTGAAAGACTAGGGGAAGCTGGTCTTGCACTGCACTATGCTAACATCATCAGTCAGATAAATATGATTGTATGTATCATGATGATAAATTTTTAATGACCTCACCTATAGATGTTTTTGATAAAACAATTTTGTTTACATCAGGCATCTCGCCCAACTGCTCTTCCTCCAAACACCCGAGACACATTGTATCATGGTTTGCCCAACAATATTAAGGCTGCTCTTCCATCCCAGTTGCAAACCGTTGCTGACATGAAAGAGGTACACCCCCACTCCACCAGATATCCACTGCCTTTCATTTTCTAGTCCTATTTATGTGTCATTTTTTGGGGGGCTTAGTCACACCTACTTCATGAAGATAGGGTTTTATTTCATTTTGAATTATGTTAAATGACATAGCAATTTTCTGTAGCTCTCCATCACTCAGATCAAAGCTGAAATGGAAAAGATTCTTCAGTGGCTTGCACCACTTGCCACAAATACAGTCAAGTAAGTAAGATATGTAATATATTTGTTTGAATTTCACTTATACTTGCTCTTTTTTCCCCCTCTCCTTGCTGGTTTTATTTCCTTTTATGAAAATAGGCTAAAACTCCCTGCAATTGCTTATGCATTTGTTTTCTCTTTTAATATTCCTGACAGAGCACATCAAGGTTTCGGATGGGTAGGTGAATGGGCAAACACAAGGTTAGCTGTAAACTTGGAGTATTCTCTCATCATATACTAATTGTGTTTACATGTGCAATTGGAAGGAAACCTAATGATAACTTTTTTTCTGATATTGCAGTAATGACTCTGGCGATAACACCTCCAAAGAAAATAACCTGATTCGCCTGCAGACACTTTATTACGCTGATAAGAGGAAGATAGATGTTTACATCATTGAATTGTTGGCATGGCTTCACCATTTGATTAGCTCTGTAAAATCTAGACAGAATACCTTGAGACCAATGCCTACACGGTCTCCTCCAAAGGGACACGAACTTCAGTCTAAGATGCGACAGTTATTAATTCTATCTGTGGATAGTAGCAACAAGCCGTTGGGAACTCAAATTTCTCATGAGGATAGGAGATTATTGGAGGATGTTATTGCAAGGAAAAAGAACCCTGGACTTAGCAAAAGCGAGGATCTTGGTTTGGCTAAGAAAAGACAAGTCAAACATTTGCAAGTGACCAAAAGTGCTGGGAGTTCACCTGCCAAGGAATTCTTCGGTACAAGACTCGTCTTTAACCACCAAAACTATAACGTTTTGGATATTATGGATGGGTTGGGTTACTGAAAACTTCATCTACACTCAATCGTTGTTCTCACTTCTCACCTCTCACTTGTTTTTCTGCTGGAATTCTTGCTTAGGGATAATATTCAACATTCATTTCTATACAACTCTAGTTATGTACATATCTATATCTATATGAACGACTAACGCTGGATTCATTTAACTTTATAAATTACTTTTGTACAGGGGATGAGGAAAATAGTTGAATTCCTTTTATTGTTCAATTTATTATTTTTTTGGTGAATACATTCTCTATTTTTGTTGTCACTTGCTGCTGTTTTTTCCCCTTCTTTTTTCCTTTTGGTGCTTCATGAATCTTCCCATTGCTCTAATTGCAATGAAAGAAGATATACTTCACAAAAAATTACCTGCGACAATAAAAAAGCATCAAAATATTAAACACTAAATTTTATATTTCAAAATATGAGTAACATTTTATTAAAACTACGAGGATAATAAATGAATAACTTTCACTTTAAACCTAAACTAGAGGTGTTATCATAGTAATCTTTAGAATCAGAAAATCATGAGCGTGTTTATAACAACTTAAATTATTCATTTTAGCTGTTTTGTTTAAAAACATTTGCTCAAATTTACATTTTTTTTTTAAAAATAATAAGTTGATTTTATTCATATGGACATTTTTAGCTTTTGATTAGTATTTTTTAACGGTTTTTTCTTTCACTCAAACATGATAATTCCAAATTACCCTCAATTTACCACTAAGTTGTTGTTCCCAGTGATATTGAGTTTTTTTGTTAAGTAATATCTTGAGCTTGTGACTTCGCACCAATGTGATAAAAAAAATTACCCTTAATTTTTCAAGCAACTTTTTTCCTTAGTTTCATGCATATCCTAAATTTGCAACTACAAGCAAGAACAAAATTAAGATGTTATAAACAATAAGAAGTAAAAGAAAAAGTTGTTGCAATTATAAGAATTAAGAAAATAATTATGCTATAAATTATTTTCAACTTATTTTAATGAATATTTCAGTCATCATACAATTACTTAAATATATAATCAAGGTGTTTATTTAAATGCGCCTAATATAATGGACTTTTGGAGGACACTAGTCGTAACGCACAGCAACGCATTTCACAACGCAATGGGCTGACAAATTTGGATCTAAGTTTTAGTAGTTGGACTTTGTGTCTTTTTAATCAGCGATTGCCGGTGCACACGGTATCTCCTTTCTTGTCTGTAGAACTTAGTTTTCTTGGTAACAAGTAAGCGACCTATAAAGAAATCAAATCGTAAGTCTCTCTGCATGAAAATTAAATTTCAACCAGCTATGTCGTCCATTTATAAGTTAACTTAGGTAAGTTATCTACTTTATTTTGCCATCCTTTAATTAATTAAGAATAACTTTTACCAATAATCATGCAATTTGTTTTGCCTACCCAATCAACCATATTTGTACCCTAGCATGAGCCATGCTTGTAGGGCTGACAGCTAACGTTTATACAAGATATACGCAAGCGAGGAGTTTGTCACGATTGCACACTACAAAAGCTTGCTGTAGGGAAATAGCAATCTTGATACAAATTTATATTATTAGCATAAATACCAACTTCAAATTGGCCTGCCTGCTTTTTGCATCGTCTTGATGTCATCCACAGTGTTGGAAGCAAGGGAAAGATTGGTGGTTGCTTAAACATTGTTATCACTTCAATCCCTCTTCGATCAATTCATGGTATATGACAAACCAAATGTGGCCGTTTTATTTGGATTATCGTAAAGATGAACAAAAAAACTAGGCTATATTAGAATCTATGACGAAAGCTTGAACATAATTCGCTTATTTGTACATCACTTTCAGCTTGGGTTTCCAGCTCATTCTAATTCTTCTCTTTGGATTTCTTTTTTCATTTCTTTTAACTCTGAAACCAGTTCTTGAAAACTTTGAACTTCATTAGGATTAAAGTTTTATTAACACCCATGAAAATAAACAAAAAGTAGTTATATATAATTTTCTCTGTTTCTGCTCTTGTCTACATAAATAATTGAACCAAATATTTCTAACTTTTCTTTTATTAAAAAGGATTTTAGGTAAATAAATTTCCAAGAATTTGGTTTTAACAAGTATGACCAAGAATAAGAGAAATCAAGGAGAACCCCCTCAAACTTGGCGCGGAAGCAAGAAATTGTTAGGTGATTTGGGACTATTATTATCCTTACTAACCTTTACACAATATATAATTAAGTGTTATTATTTTTTTCTTATAAATTGAAAATTTTGAATATATGTTATATAGGAATTAGTGAAGACGATAGACAAAAAGTAATCCCGACTATGTAGAGAGATCTCTGAAGTCACGATGTCTATGTGCTTTAAGACTTATATAAATCGGGTGGAGGATATATAAAGCCTTGGTAAGCACTTTTGGATTACCTTAATTCTCTTGAACAAAAACCAAACCCACCCAATTCCATGTGTTTGGTTTTAGATTGTAGCAAATGCAGGATTGTAGGACAAGAATATTAGTGTGCTGAGACTGTCAAAGATCACGCAGGCTGTTGAGGTGGAATGTGCAATCATGTTAGAAATAATTGGAGCCATGTTAATTCAGCAGCAGTATAGGTTAAACTGAGCTATCTGAAGTGATTTATGTTTAGATTTTTTTTTAATCAAAAACAGATTTGTGGTAAATTTTTGGATAAAATTCTCACTAACACTGAAGTTACCAATTTTCACTTTTAGTCAAATGTGCTTTTAGAATTTAGAAACAAACATGATTCTGAAAAACAACTAAACATGATTACTTTCTACAAAATGCCATTGAACACTAATAAAGGTAAGTTTGGGGATCACAAAGCGATCTCCCATAAACTTCAGTTGGTATGATCTAGCTAGCTAGCATACCAAAATACAACACCTACTATTGAATTGAAATTAAGATACGAGTGTTTGGATCAGCCTTGAGGTTTGGACACATTGACACCTGAACTCACAGGGTGTTGATTGCCCTTACCTTGGTGCTTTTATACTTTATTGACAGATGTAGTCTTCCATCACTCAGGTTCTTGACTTCTATTCAAAAGAAATATTAAATAAAGATCACTAAGGTCTTTCAGTACAAATAGATTATATAGATAGCAGAAATCAATCGGATCTTGAATGAGCTAAGGAGAGCTCTGTGACCAAAGTGTCATCTACATAAACCAAGATATTTACAAGTCTAATACAGGCTCTAATGAACAATGACAGGTTACATTGGTTTGAGACAAATCCAAATTGGTGTGTTGGCTATAGTTTCTCAAACATGAAACACATGACCTTACTTTAACATCATATTTATCATAGAAATGTTCTTGCAGATATGCCATGTTACAACGTATCTCCAAAGATGGAGCGAGGTAAGATTGTCTAAGGGTCAGATGAAAAAAAATGTATGAAAGGAGGGAAAGTTAAGAAAAAAAATTATTTTTTGAGAAGGAAAATAAATTCCTTCACTTTACGGGCAACTTCAAACATAAGACGCCCTCCTTTACTTCAATTCATAAGAACCATCACAACCAAATCAAATATATATAAATCATAACTCATAAGATACATTTTGCTGGGCCGGCAGTTTAATTTATACTAGAAATTAGAGTACAACCACGCTTTTTTTCCTTGGAAGTCATCTACGTTGGTGCAACTAATCATGAAAAAAAGCAAGCATGTAAAATGCCAGGCGAGCTTTTAAAATTATGAAAATCACATTAACTAGGTCATTATCCTTCTGAAAACGTACGTACAGAAGTTCGTGGTGCTAATTGATGCCGAATATGATAAGATGAGGTCATTTTTTTTGTCTTTAATTGGGAAGGGCAATACAAAATGTTTAATATAGTTTGTTCAATCTTTCTTTATGATAACGATGTAATTTTATTAAAAGGTATATTCCTTTATGTAAACCCAAAAAAGAAAGAGGGGGCAAAGTATATATAGAATGGAGCGAGGGAGATAAATAAAGTGCTTTGCGACGAAATTTTATTTTGTCCATATATATATAGAATTGGACCTCTTTTTATTCCCCT
>NC_016091.4:1885783-1888992 GCF_000004515.6 Glycine max | reverse complement strand
CTTTTTGTTCGTCTATCGTCTTTGTGTGTTTTTTTCACCAAATAAAATCGATCAATTGATACGAAAATCTAATTGAGGAAGTTGTAGATTAGTAATATTTCTCCTACACGCTGACAATTTTGGAATTCAAGGTGGTGGCTTCGAATTTTCGATGATCGATGTTTCAGACTTTCTTCCTCCCAACTTCCAAGTTAAGTCTTAATGACCATTGGCTCTATGTGTGTGTGAACTTCCAACGTAAGGATTAATGATCATTGCTTGTGTCCGTGTTTCAGAATTCCTTGTTCTCCAAGGTGATTGTTACATCGATGTTTCGGACTGTCTTTCTTCCAAGTTCCAACTCTTATGATTTGTTTGAATTGAAAATGAAATAGTAGGAAATAAATAGATCTGATAGAAATAGGAGATGAACAAAGTAGAAAAGTTGTATTATTTGGATGAATAGGAAAAAAATAGGCGTGTTTTTTTCACTTGTTTGGATGAGTAAAAAAAAGGAGAATACAATAAATAAATAAGTTATATTAAAATATTTTATATTAATTAAAAAAATATTTTTTTTATTTCAATATATTTTAATATAAAATTATTTAAGATTTCTAAAAAATCTGTTATAGAAAATTATCCTCCTAATTATTTCTCCTTTTATACATATAGTATAAATTTAATATTCCTGTATTTTTTCTCTTTCCTATTTCCTTTCATTAGTTCTTTTTTACGCAAATAAAAGACTAGAAGGTTAATTAGCTCTTGTGTCTGGTGGTTAGTTGTTTATTTGTTTTAGGCGTTAGCCCGTTGATTCAGCCAAAAACAGACTAGAAGGTTAATGACCATGAACTATGCGTATTTAATAATTCCATTGTTGAATATTTTATTATTATCTTAATAATATGTACACTGATTTTAAATAAACTAAATACTTGTAACAAATTATTCTATAGTCGATGTTTAGTTATATTTTAAAAATATATTATATGTTAAGTACACAGAACTTAATGGGAATGAAAATAGTTTTTAAAACATTATCCTTCAAAATTAAGACTTAACTTTATGGTATAAGCGGATATGTTATTTTTAATTAAGATCCCCTATTTGGGAATTAAGACTTAATTTTTTTTTTTATCTTTCAAAAATCTGAATTCATTTTTTTAATCTTTATTATCATTTTTTACAGAGTTATCTTTATTATCATGTAACATTCGTTGATTATATGTTTAAGTGAATGTTAACTAACTATTTTGAGTGGTATTCATTGATGTTGGTGACACCATGTCTAATTTTAAGAGATATTCAAGGGTCAATTTGATTAGGTCGTTCGGATTTAAGAGAAAATAAAATTTGAATTATTTATTTTAAAATATCTTTTTTATTTTATGAGATAGTTGTAATGATAACTTTTTTTTATAAAAAATAATAAAATATATTCTTTATATATATATATATATATATATATATATATATATATATATATATATATATATTTAAAAATGTAATAAATACACTGTAAATCTTTCACGAGAAAGTTATATACCTTGTTTCACAACTTTTTCCTCTAAAGTTGCACTTGCATGAAGGTTGTTATTTTGTTCGAAAAAAATTGTATTATTAAAAGGAATGTACCTTTGTCTACAAAAATAAAAATGAGAGGACATACGTGTGGTTGTATCTTCATATTTTTATATACACGTACGATTGTAAGGAGTTTTTTTTCTTCTATCTGAGACTATTTTCTTTTGAGAGATATGAAGACACAAACTGAATTGCCTTCTTCTAATTAAATTTCTTCCATACATAAGAATTAAGATTGATCTTACTTGGACCAATTACTTGTTATTTTACTTTTTTTGTGTGTGCAAAAACTAGATTTGATTTTTTTATCTTTTCAAAAATGATATTGCAACATTGTTTACAGTAGACTTAATATCTTTTAGTATTTGATTCTTTTTTAATCACTAAAATTTTATAGAAACACTTACAGAAAGTAATTAATGGTTAAAAAATATTTTGGTCATTAAAAATATATCTCAATTTTTTTATACATTACTGGACTTAAAAATAAAGTTTATTATATCAAAGACAAATAAAATATATTGAACTTGCTTCTAACGGTAAATTGAAAATTGACGCGTTTTGTAACGTCTTGAAAAAGAAAATGCCTATCGGCTGTCACACTAAGCCACTAACACTGTAATTAGAGAATGTAATGAAATTTTAAGGGGAGAGATCGAGAAGAATCACCTTCGAAAAAAAAAATCGGTTTAGAAGACTTGAATTTAATTCACTAAATCATGTTGAGTTGGGTTTCATCATCTCTATAGAAAATAACATTGTTTGAGTTATTTATTTATTTATTTATATAGATGACTGCATCATCTGCCAGCAAATGAAAAAGAAAATACGGGGAAAATTCAAATAACTTGCAATCCCAATTCAAATTCATCCCATGTTTCCCCAAAGCATCTGCTGGGAATTTTGCCTCCCCTGAATATATGGTGCCAAGAAATGCTATCCTTTTTCAAGTATAAAGCATGGAAATACTGTTTGACTTGGAAACATCCATGTTATAGTTAGGTTAGTTTTGTTAGTGAAATCTTTTTCGTAAGTAAAACTTAAATTTGACACTTTATTCAAAATAAATCAAACATGTACCACTCAAATTAACTATCCGTTTCTAACTAATAAAAAAACTATATGTGATTTTGAGTTTTTTCGAATCACATATGTTATTGTTATTGATGTAAAATATTTATGAATTTTCTCTCCTAATAGGCTAATAATACATAATTCAGTTATATTTTAATCAAATGTCACGAAAATATAGCTTAAATATAAATTTAATTTTTGTAACTTTGTCTTTTTTTTTTTAATTTTAATCATTGCAAATTGTTTTTGTTCATTTTTAGTTTTTATAAATTTGGATTTTTTAAATTTTATTTTTTTTGTTTTTATTCCCGTGAGTTTGCATTTTCAGGAGTAAATTAAAAAATGACAAATTTATAAACACTAAATTTTTTTTTACTAAAATTAAAAAAAAATATAAACTTACATAAACTAAATTCATATTTAGTTCTTAATTTCGAATTTCAAATGATTTAATCTCAGTTTAGTTTTTTACTCATAGAAAATTATTAATTTATTTCTCCTTTGTGAAAATAGCACCGTTTTAATCTTTTAAACTCGCTGTAAAAAAAAAGAGTGATCATTATATATCG
>NC_016091.4:1858716-1884993 GCF_000004515.6 Glycine max | reverse complement strand
TCGATGTATTTATACAAAATAAATTTAAAATATTATTTAAATAATCTAAAAATTAAAAAATAAAAATTATTACTTTTTATAATTAAAATAAAAAATTTTATTATTTATATATAAAAAATTACACAATTTTTATAAATTACATTAAATAATTTATATAAATAATTTACATATTAATTTATGTAATTTTCTCAATTCTTATAATTGGTATTAAAAAAAATCATTTATTAAATAATTTTTTATAGTTAAACCAAAAATATTAACAGGTAAGTTCCCTACAAAAATCATATATAATAATTTTATTAATTTATATAATTAGAATAAAAATAATTTATGTAATTTATATAATTTGCATATTAATTAATGTAATTATATTGATTTATATAAGTAGAGTAAAAATAATTTGTATATTAAAATAAATTTATGTAAATAATTTATATATTTATTTATAAAATTTAATTATAAATATATAAAATAAAAATTAAAAGATTATATATTAAATAGTTTTTAAATTTTTATAATTTAAAAAAATTAATAACTCATAGACTAATGATACATATAAAATGATATTTACAAAGATAACTAAAAAAAAGTAAATATTTTTATTATCTTGACTTTAAATTAAAGGTCATAAATTCAACACCTTGTCACATAAATATTTTATCAAAAGTTTACATACGTCAACATCAATATATTATATTAAAGTCAACAATTAATTTTACATAGTCAATTAACACAAAGATTAAAATTACTTATTTTAAAAAATATGAGACTTACATGTCTTGATTTAAAAATAAAAAAATTAAAATCACGAATTTGAAATTATGGAGAGAACCAAAATTACAATTTATTCAAAAATTTTATTACTTCCAATAGTTAAATGAACAACATCTTACATCTTTAAAAGAAAATTAATATTTTTTTTGGATAAGTTTCTTTATAAGTATTTTCAAGAGAAAAAAAAACAATGAGATAGTTTTTTCATATGATAAAATGAGTTTTGTATTGTCTAATCATTAAATAATTAGTAGATATCTTTTTATCTTTTAAAGAAAGTATACTAGAAAATTTTTACAAATTAATTAATGGTTAATTAATAGAAAAACTCATTTTTTTATTTTCTTAAAAATACTTCTAATAAAAAAAAACTTACTCAAATCTATCCTCAGTAGTTCGGCCTAAATAAAATAAATGGAACCAGAGTGTTACAAGATTTGATACTCGTTTTTCCCTTCAGCCAGGCTTACAAGTTACCACCCCACCGAACAGAAAAGCCGGGTAAAATCATTCGTATTTTGTAGGGAATGATATATATCACATTTTTGTAGATCTTTTTTCTTTTAAACACTTTGCAAAATTATTCCCCTATAAATACCCATCATCCCTGCCCAAGTTCCATTTAACAAACCCACCAGATTTCGATCATCTTTATTTTTTAGAATATCCCCACTTAACATGGATCAGTTAACACTAGCATTTCCATTTTTACTAACACTTCATCTGTTAGTATCAGGTAATTGACTATTAACCATACACATAATCAAAATCGCAAGTAACTAGAAACCGAAATTGAAACTATAGTAATTAATTAATTTTGGTGCAGGTGTAGTAGCAACAACATCGTTCACACTGGTTAACAAATGCGACTACACAGTGTGGCCAGGCATTCTCTCAAACGCAGGAATCGCCACGCTTCCAACAACAGGTTTCGTTCTTCAAACCGGAGAGTCCAAAACCGTAACCGCTCCAACCTCTTGGGGTGGCCGTTTCTGGGGCCGCACACTCTGCACGCAAGACTCCGCCGGAAAATTCTCTTGCCTCAGCGGCGATTGCGGCTCCGGCAAGCTCGAATGCGCCGGAAACGCCGCCACGCCGCCTGCTACCTTAGCCGAGTTCACTCTCGACGGCGCCGGAGGCCTCGATTTCTTCGACGTGAGCCTCGTGGACGGTTACAACGTGCCGATGCTGGTGGCTCCCCAGGGTGGCTCCGGCGATAACTGCACGAGCACTGGGTGCGTTGGGGACCTGAACGGCGCGTGTCCTTCGGAGCTTAGGGTTACGAGCGTGGATGGGAAACAGAGCGTGGCGTGTAAGAGCGCGTGCGAGGCGTTCGGGTCCCCGCAGTATTGCTGCAGCGGCGCGTATGGGTCGCCCACCACTTGCAAGCCTTCGCCTTACTCGCAGATTTTCAAGAACGCTTGCCCACGCGCCTACAGCTACGCGTACGATGACAAGACCAGCACGTTTACGTGCGCTTCTGCTGCGGCTTACACCATCACTTTTTGTCCTTCTCCTAGCAGTAACCCCAGGTATTTTTTGCTTTTTACTTTAACGGTAAAAAAGGGTAGTTTCGTCTTTACAGCGAAATATGAACGTTGTGGGAACTGGGATTCACGCATTTTCTGCTCTGATTTGTTTTTTCATTTTACGTTACAACAACTTTTCACTTCGATAACGACGAAATAACGGCGTTTTTGTGTACTTGTAAAGGCAAGAACAGTAACTAAAACGAGAAGCCATTTTTACTTAACAGTAGTGTCACAAATAAATATTAACTATTATAATTAATATAAATAAGTAAGATTAAAATGAATAAATTATATGACCTCTTTTTAGAAAAATACATAATTAGTCTAGATTTTAGTCCTGAATATAAATACCCATAAAATTTATAAATTTGTATTAAGTTATTCTTTTTTTTAGAAGGTACTATTAGGTTATTCTTCAAGAGACTAAAATTAAAACAATACAATTTTATATATTAAAAATTAGTTCATGCACACAAATGGATTTAAAAGCTAAGTTGCAACTTGCAATAAACTAAATTGTTAATTTATTTTAATTTTAATATAAATATATATTTATTCATTACGTCATTTTGTATGTATATGACTTTGGTGTTTTGTATAATTATTTCATTATGTATGTACTTTTTTTTTTTTTTTGTTTTAAAACATGTCCATTCACACAGTAGGTGTTGCTTAGATTCTTTTTTAATGTGAGAGTAAAACCAACGGGTAGCCAATTAATTCTAACTCAAATAATTGAGATTGAATAGAAAGGTCGATAGCACATTCTTCATTTAACGCAGGAAACTCTAAATAAAAAGAAAATGAAATTTTACTCTAAAAATTTGTGGCAGAAAATGATTGTTAAACTAAAACCATATTTCACACAATCTATCAAATTTAATTGTTTGGCTCGTATATTTTTTATGATATTTCTTAAAAGTTTGTTGTAATCTTTATATAACTTTAAGGATAATTTTAAAATAATAATAATATATCAATGACAAATTTAATAATATTACTTCAATTAATTAAATTTCTTAACTTTAGTAAATGATTAAAAGACTCTCATATAGTGTTATACTGCATATCCTACTTCAGAATTCCACATGTTGGCAGGGGACCATATTTTGACGAAAGGCTAAGGGAAGTGGCTAATACAACTATTATAATAGTTTTTTTCTGCCATCGCATCTCAATAAGTTGAATTTAGCAGGGTATATTATTATTTACTGCACATGAGATGTTCACTCATCTTTGGGCAAAACTCTCAAAATTAGGCAGCTCTAGTATCTAGTTCATTCATTCATAATTAAATAAACTATTACTAGGGCTTAGTAATGTTGGAATCACATGTTGATACGTCCGGAATTCGTTTCTTATTTTTATTTTTTATTTTTTATCTTCTGGTTGGAAACCGTGTCCAATCACATATTTATTTCCGTCTTATTAACGATTGTATTTAGGACATTGATTAAGGAGTAAACGAAAAAAATATTTAATATAAAAATCATAAGAAAACCTAAAAATAATCACGAACAATGTAATATTTTATGTCACAATAAAAATATTTATACTTTTTCCTTAAGTATTGTCCTAGCATTTGTCACTTATTATCGTCATTTGTGGATCTGCAGTCAGAAATCGTGGCAAGGGCAAAACCCTAAATCAGATAGTAGTGGCTCGGCTTCGGCTTCTGCTTCTGGGTCGCCGCAACTTAACAACGGCACAATGGTATATGTAGGTAGCATGGATGAAAGTGAATTATGGTCCGCAGGTAGTACCCATGGGCCGGAATCTCAAACCATTGCGGGCTTTGTTAGTATCACCATCGCTGTTTGGCTCTTGTGCCACCTCTACTAACTAGGCCCATGTCCATGTTTTTGTGCCTAAAAAATGGTGGGACCCTATCCACCACTTGTTTAATTTACTACGTCCGCGTGGCCCACACAAGTTGCAACCATAGTCACTACTCACTCACAAGCATGCACGTCATTTTAAAATGCATTCATTGATGGAACTCCACCACCTTACAATACAACACAAGTGTTTTGTTTTTGTCCTGGACCCCTCAAAAAGCAGAATCCGATGTTAAAAGCTATGGCTATTGTGGCTCATTGGTGAAGACTGAAGAGTGAACATCCCCCCAAATTAAACAACATACTATATGGAGGAAAGGTGGTAGGGCTATTAAATGATTTCTTTCCTTGTAATTTTCTTGTTTATATAGTATAGAATTCTGTGTTATGGGCGATGGGATTCATTTATTGGTTCGGAATAATAGACAACATAATGACCACAAGTACTAGTACCATTTTACTGCCTTCTATTTTCAATATGCTACTGGCATGACACTATTCAAGTTATTTTGAAGACACAAATCTCGGGAGGATATTCATGCATTCAACGCAACATATACACAAAATTTTGTTAATCACTTTGCATTTTTTTCTCTTGCACTCATTACATTTCAGTTTTCATCACTTCTTCGCTCTCTTTCACTATCGAAAAATTTGACATTTATATAAACGATAAAGGAGGACAAACAAAAATAATATGAAGGACAACATAACATAAGGTCCCGTGTCTGGAATGCTTCTGGGTGGTGGTAAATTACAAGGATTTTTGCCATCATTTTGATGAGCAATTGCAAATTTACAATAATTTTTTAGTCCCACTCTTTGCCGCAGGCTTTTGACTTGATTTGCTTTAAGGTTATTTTAACTTAATTTTATTTATTAAATAAGGTTTAATTAACTAAAGCTGTCAGACTTGAAATTATATATTCAGAAAAAAAGTAACGAATCTACTTAATTAAATAATATATTATATTAAATTCATTATAAATTTCATAAAATTATGTACTTATTTTTTTTATGATAACAAGCTTTTAAGTAATTTTTAGGTTCAAATAATTTTTATTTTTTTAAAAAAATATATTAAATAATAGATATTATCTACATTAATCTAGTTTTATCTTTATTAGATATTCTCATGGGACTGCTCTGATTGCAAATGTGATAACTTAAATCCTTAAAAAAATTAATACTCCTACATTCCACTTTCTCATAACTCATTTTTATCCTATTTTTCTTTCTATCTATATACATTTTTTTTATCACATTTATAATTTTTTTCTGTATTTTTTCTTTTGCTCTCCATCTCTCTTCCCTCCACCCAATCCACCCAAAATGGGGTGGACGTTTATATTTTTCAAAATAAAATAAATAAAATGTGGTGTGCTTCTATCCACAGTTTGATTTGGCATTAAGCGGTGTAATCTAGCAATCGTCTAGAACCAAGCGTTTATTAATCTGAAAGGCTATTCTATCATCGGATTTTTGGATCACCCTTTTAGTTAGTGCCTTGTGGTTGGTGCTACTTCTACATCTTATCCTCGATTTTGTATTTCCATTTTATAGGTTATAGTGATTACGAATTTTTTTATTACTTGTTGATAATTTACACCCACCATCCAAGGGTAACGAAGAAAGCCTCCGATTGGGTTTACAATTAGGACATATAGTAAGCGTTAAATAATTTATATCATCCTTTATTATAGTAGTTAAATTACAGCGTATTTATTCATGTTGTTTCTGCCGCCTGCAGAACATACAAAAAGGAAAGTATAATTTTTCAAATAATAACAGTGAAACCGTGAAAGTAAAATACTTTATAAGCCTTTTCTTAAATCAAACAACATCTTATCATTTCTAGTTTGAATGTATCTTTAGTATTGTTTTATTATATAATATAATTCTACTAACTCAAGTCAACCTATTTGTGAAAATCGGGGTATATGCATGCAAGCTTGGGTTGAATTTCTAGTGTAGTGTTAAAACCTTTCACTCGCCAATAAACTAAATGGTTTAGGGCAACTCTTGACTTTTGGCATGCTCAATTGATTTATGAGTAGTTGAAGTTCACATATCATTTACTAGCAGGGAATATATAAATGTCCATTTATGAGTTTTTTCTTACTAAAATGATGCATCCTAATATCCTATATTCTCATATTGTTGGGGGGGTACTTCTCAAATCACCCCTGCACGCACATTCTTAAAAACAAGAAGAGAGCTCAAAGTTTAAAGTCAAATACTGATGCTGAAAATTGTTGCTTCTGCTTTTGGATTATAGTACCATATTTTTTTTTTTTTATACATTATCGCGTCAATGCTTAACTTAAGTTCCTTTGAGATAATACCTTGGCGATGGACATACGGAACTCACTTTATTATTTATGAGATGAGATGAGATGAGATAGTGTTTGTGCAGTGTACACTATTGGCTTGGTTGCTTTCGTCATCGGCGTGGTCACGTAGTCATTCGTGCCACCACTTATCCCAACATTATGCATCCAACTTCAAGACCTATTTATTGCATGAACAATGCTAAACAGTACGATCATATTAAGTACGAAATAAGCACGAAATGATTTGTTTACATTTGATTGGATAAATTTAAATTAAAATGAATTTGACGAAATTTATGCGATTGTTATGAAAACTCTTTTCGTCAAAATATTGCAGTATTTGTTAGTAGCATTAAGTATTTCCCTTATTGCATTTATATCTTACTTTTAAGCTTTTTAGAAGGATAGGGTTCCATAATAATTCCTTATTTAGTATAATTGGCCCAGGCCCATGCCCATTTCTGTCTCTTTTGATTCAGTTTCAACACGGACCTGAATAAATGGTAGGTAAGGAGGGTGGCAATGTCATGGCACCACAAAAAAAGACAATGCAATTTGCAACCTACTTCGCTTGTCTTGTTTTCCTTCTATGCAAGTTATCCCCTTGGAATCCTAATTTATGTATATCTATTCATATTTGATCATTTGTTATATGTTGTGAACAATTAAATAATCGGAATAAAAAAATCAGCTCAAGAGATTAAATTGGCTGGTCCCATGAGCATGGATTTTTTTTTTCTCTTTGAAGGTACAACAATTTGACATTTAAAAAAATCCCAACAATTGTCAACAACATTGTATCACAAACAATTATGTAAAAAACAGCAAAAGGAAGACCCGCCAATCTGCCTTGAGAATGATTTTCACATTTTTTTCTTGAGCAGAGTTTTAGCCCAAAATAAACGAAAATAACATAATATATCTAATGTTGTTGCAGCAAATATTGAATAATCACGCTTGCATGATTGACACACATGCCAGTAAATTAAAGTAGGTAATGATGGGCTAGAATTGCGTCTTCAGACCTGCAGAATAAATCCTTCTTGCACAAGAAATGACTAGTTTTGTTTTCCAATTAGGCATGATAACGAAAGGGAAAGGTCGAGATCGGATTTTGCTTACGCAATCTCTCCCACTCTCCATTTTTTGTGCCCTTGCCTCACAAACTCAATGGGATATAGATTTATCCCATCCTTGCCCTTGACCCGGTTGGATTTTCTCCGTCCCGTTTCGTTCTCGATATATTTATAAAATTTTATAAAAAAATATAATTTCATATAAGGAAAAATATAATTTTAAATAATAATTATAACATATTTTTATTCAATGCAACAGTAATATAAAATTCAATTCAACAGTAACATAAAATTCAATTCAATAGTTCTATATTTTAGTATGTTATATATATATAATGATATTTTTGTAAATTAATTATTAACGGGACGGATTCAGGGACGATTCGATCAGGTATTAATAATCTCATCCTCGACTCTCTTAAAAAATCGAATCTGATCCGATCAATTCAAATTTTTTTTGTCGAAATCAGAGCGGGTCCCAGGCGGATCTCGTTGGTTTGCACCCATTGCCATGCCTAATTCTAATGTGAACCTGGATGGTATGATTCTTCACGAAATCACACAAATTAGACGATTTTAATACCATTTTGTAAAACTAATGAAAGAAAGTCGTGAGCAATCAGAAAAGTTCTCTTCACGTTCATAATAGTCCGTACAAGACAAAAGTCCCCAACATAAACAGCCGACATATACTAAATATCAACAATGGAAAGGGAAAGAAATTGTTAT
Source organism: Glycine max (assembly GCF_000004515.6). Taxonomy (NCBI): domain Eukaryota; kingdom Viridiplantae; phylum Streptophyta; class Magnoliopsida; order Fabales; family Fabaceae; genus Glycine; species Glycine max. Next base: position 1,876,711 of record NC_016091.4, on the reverse strand, counting down.
TTCTATTATAACATTTTTACAATACTACATAATTATGTTTCTTATAATTGAAATGAATAAAATGCTCTCATTTATTTCTTATATAAAAGATGAGGTAGTAACTAATAAGAACACTTAAAAAAACAAATAAGAAGAATTCAAATTCAAAAGACTGTACTGTCCAGCAGGATTAGCCTCTCACAATCTTACAAATGAAGTCGGATTTTTATCTGTAGAAGTGTCCATATTTATTATATACAAAAGGAAAAAAAAAAAAAAGGTAATGCTTTCCATAATTTTTCGGACTACATAATACGTATCTTTTCCCGGTTTGGAACGTGCCATTAAGAATCTTAAAAGCCCCATGCAATTCGGCCTAAGGAGATTTCTAGCCCAGTAAAAGATTGAAAATAACACAGAGAAATTGAAACAAGGGTTTTGTCAGAAGTGGGATTTGACCCACGCCCTCTCAGACTTGTTGTTGACAATTTCCTTTTAAAACATAATAAATAATACGAACAATATTCTTTTTTCGCCCCTTTCCCCGGTTACCTTTCTAACTTTTCATCCTCAATTATTTTTAATCGACAAGGTTCATAAAATCAGCAGATAACATGTTCATCTAGGTTTGATTTTGGTTACATTTATGTGAAAAATTATTATAGGTTGTACTTATTTTGATACCTCTATATTCTTAAAAAGATAAATCTCCAAATATTTGTTGAGATATTATTAAAAATATATGCAAAAATTACTTTGAGTAGCTTATAAACTAGTTTGACATATACAGACAACCCTTAAGTAATTGAATACTCTCGACCATTGTCCAATTATAAAAGCACGAATTATGTTGCCAATCATTAAAACAAACACATAATACATTAAATGCTAAGGTAAAATTTCCAAGGGACAGTGTAATGACAGTAAATTGACTAATTTGTGTGCTAGAGGTCATTTTCCATTTCTCGAGTAAGTTCATTTTAATAACAAAATATCAAAACTTGTTGGTAAATTAGCTGTCGTTTATGTTTTCTATTAGTTAGTTCTTTGACATATATTTATTGATTTAAGTATATGTACTAAAACTAAGTTGAATTAATTCATTGTTCATTCTCCAAATTTATTTTTCTCTCACTTGATATCATATAGGAACCAGTACTCCCTCCGGTCTTAAATTTGTTTTCTACTAATTAATTTCTTGACATATATTAATAAGAAACAAGTTAAAATATAAAATATATTATCACTTGTTTTTTTAATAAATATGATAGGAGATAGTATTTAACTATTTATTGATTTGAGTGGACTTAAATTGAATTGAATTCATTGATTCTTTGTTCTCTCCGGGGTCGCTGCTTTGTATCCGTCTCCTTGTTGGGCTTGAAGAGCTCCATACTTCGAGCCTGCCAGCCTGGTATGGTGGTATTCTACCAAAAAATACCATAGGTTTGGAATGGCTTTGAACCAAAAAATATATTTGATTATCAATATCAATATTATACAACACCATCGTACGACATTTAAACAACATATCCTTGAAAGAAGCAGCTAATAATTTAATAGAACCCTTTTTATGTATGCTAAGATTTATATTCATTCTCTTTCAAACTCATAAAATTTATACTACATCTCTTGTATGCCTTGAAGCGATGTTACAACAATTTGAGTCACTTTTAGTAATACGCATCAATAATTAATTTATAATCCCATGATAAATTCTAATAATACAATATTTGATATATTCTTTCTAGTACACTTTCTAGTTTTTCTTGAAATTTGTTAGAAGTTGTAAAATTTTATTTTTCTTACAATTTATTTAATAAACTTCACTCATAATTTTATAATAATTTTTAACCAATAAAAATAAAATATTAGAAAATGTGTTATTAGCACTCACCTTAACTAATATATCATAATTTTGGAAGGAAAGATTCCTAAAAATATATCCCACAGGTTTTCTAACAGAAATTAATCACTGCTAAAATTGATGGATATTTTGTATACGAGAAAAAAATATTAATATGTCAAATGATTTTTTATTTACTTTTTAATGAACCATTTTTTTTAATTTTTAACTAGATTGCCATTTGCATTTTTTTATTTTCTTTTTATTGAAAAGGATTTTATTCTAAGCCTACAAGAGTCTTAAAATTATTACTACTGGTGTTAAATAATAAATGTTACATTTAATTCAAAACTTTAAATGCTTATTTTTTTATTCAAAACTTTTATAGTATGTGTTTTAAGTGCCAATGTTATATATTAAAAAAAAACTAAAAAGAGCCGGTGTTATTGTTTACTAACAAAGTCAATATAATAAACGCTAGCCTGAGAAGAAAAAGAAGTAAAATAACTCTAATTACCCTCAAATTATGTGTCACGCTGAATTGAGTCTACTAATAAATTTGGTTAAAACACTGTGTAGGATTCTGTTTTTCACGAATAGAAAACCGGGAAACGCGATGATGAGTTTGGACCACAAATAGTAATAGCCTAATAGGTTTTTCTCCCTTTCTTTTTTTTCTTTGGTATCAGATTCATGGATAGAAAAAAAGCCTTTAACACCGGGAAGAATGCCCTGAATTATGAATCCCCACATAAAAAAGTCCCCAAAACATGTTAGAGATAAAAAGGAAGTGCCCAAAACTTTCACGAGGCTAAGGCTTCTGATTCTCAAGACGTTACAGATGCAGGCCCCCAGATTGGGATTCTGATCCAGGTGCAATGGCAAAAGGAGCAAGCGATAACGAAATGTCCTCCAATTTCTCCCTATTTTTTATCTATGCTTGTTAATTTCATCAAGTTCCGGCATCGTAATCTAAAGTCCCAAACACAAATTATGTAATACTCCTACTTGTTTAATTGTCCTGAACCACACATGCAATATTCACCGAATTCATCATAATTATGAAATGATCGATGCCCAAAAATTTGTGTGCAAGGAAAGATGACTCGGGCAATGATTCTTCATCACTCCACATTATGCTTAAGTAGATTCTACAAATAAATATATGGACACAATGGGCACATAGTTCCCTTTTAAGTTCTAAAGAAAATTATCAATCAATAATAATTGAGTGAGCGGACTTGACAATTCATTCTTTAAAAAAAGTCTAAATTCCTGTTTTGGAAGTATAGTAAAATTGAAGAATAGCTTATTCACCTTATCTGTTTAACTCTTTATGTCGATCATGTACTTTATTCACTAGCTTCTATTAATGTCTATCCTTAATATAATAGTCACTTGGCAATTAATCCCTGAAAACACACAACTATACTATTGACACAAGCATGAAAATTATGTGTGAGGGATACTTGGTATAATCGAGCAATTGATTTCCAGAATAGACATGTTGTGATGGCAAAAAATTACCTAGCATATTACTTGATTTTATAAATACCTCATAGCAAACTTCAACAAATACACACATAACATCGAATGTTTAAAGAAAAGATAGTGTGACACGTTAACATGAGTGTGCTGACACAATAGTGAAATAGAGTGTTTAAGTTAGAGGAAAAACCAATATATCACACGATTAAACGAATAGAAATTAAAGTCATGAAAAAAGAGAGTAGAAGACTAAATTTGAAAAATAATTACAGTAAAGAAACTAAAATATAATTAAACTGAGTAGGTATCCAGCATTTTGTTTAGAAGAGGAGGCATAGTATAGTGTATAAAGAAAAGCACAGTAGGGGGAATGGGGATATTTGCTACTATTTGGTTAGGGGTATGGTTATAGTCAATGTCCAAGTATTGAAACGTCATTCATTGAGCAAGAGGCCTGTGGCACTGGAGAGCGGAAGGAAGAGAGTGAGAGAGAGAGGGTTTATGGAGATATCTTCTTGGGTCTCATGGCGTGTTTTGAAGCCTATATATGCTTTTGTTTCGGGGAGAAGGTTTAGCCGCGGTTATCTTCTGATTGTGTCCGCCGCGGTTATTCTCGTCCTCGTGGCCACGCTCACCTGGGACGTCTCGCGTAAGGCCACGTGTGCCTTTCTCAGAGACCACACTGACAGCCAAGAGGACGTGGGACCTGGATTTCTGCTAGCCTTTATCATGTTGTCTTTGTGTTGTCTTATTAAAATAATAATGCATAACAATTGTGTTAATATTTAATGATGATATTTAATTTTAAAAATCATGAAAATTGTATAATTTTAAAGGACAACATAGAAAGGGACAGCAAAGAAGCCAAATTTGAGAATGTGTGCAAGGGAAGTATCCAAAGTTGTCAGACTCGTGATTCTACGTAGAATCATGGAGATTTTGTAAACTCGAATCGTAAGAATTTATTCAAATAAAAAAATATATATTAATATTCTTTTATATAAAATCATAAGTAAATATTTTAACCATAAAATAAATGAAAATAATAAACTTTAACAATAATTCAATAAACTAACATAGTTCTCAATCCACACTCAATTTAACATAAATTCATATGATACAAAACATAAGTTATTAAAATAAAAACACTTAAAAAATGAAATTACGTGCTATTTAGAACTATGTAGGTTAGGAAATGATGTTATATGTGCATCATACATCCTTACATGGTTTCATTTTCGTATATTTTCTTGTAGACTTTAACAAATGAACACTACCTATAAGATAATGCTTCAGTTAGGAAGCATCCAACAACTTCACTTTATATAATAATTTAGAGAGAGATTTCATGTAAGAGCAATAACCATAAAATGATAAAATGAAACGTTCTAGAATATTTAACCGTTTCCAACAAGTTGTATTGTAAGGAAATGTTTTCTGAAGATAGATATTCTAAAACTGAAAAAAAAAAAAACCACTGGTGAGAATGTGTGTTTCATGTCTTTCTTTGTAATTCAACTTGTCACAAAAATTTTGGTTTGAATTCCTCAAATGTAGTACTTATTCCTAGTTTATTTTTTTAAAATTCAATGTGAATTGTGGTTATATTTAGGTAGCTGATGAACTTGTGGCTGAACTTGCTGATCCAATCAATGGTGTTTCAAATCCTGACCAGGTTTAGGAGTAAATATCATAAATTGAGGAAACTAATTTTGGAATGTTAGAGTTGTTTGTAAACAACCTGTATATATATCAGATTGAGAATCAATAAGAGGCATCACATTTCATTCCAAATCTTTTCTGTTACAAACAGTTCCAAAATCCTCTAACACAACCATTGAGCATGATCTGCCACTAGACTTAAAACATTACGAGCACACTATGCAAAACACCATAGCATTTGACAGCCAAGAAAATTTAAATTTCACTTCTAATCTCTTTCCCTCTTCATAAAATCCAAATATTCCCACAAATGAAATTTCTCCACCAAATAATAAACAAGGGTAACATACAAGCACACCGCTTTCTATTTTTCTTTTATTAAGCAAGAATCGCGCAAATTAAAAGTAGGAAAACATTACAACAAATGTAAATGACTACCATTGACAATTATCAGGAAGAATAAAATTAAATAAAAAAATAACCCATAAATAGTAGAATTTAAAGATGAAAAAAAGGTGAGAGAGTAAAGGAAAGGAAGAAGAACCTTCCAGTTGAAGGAGAAGGAGTATTCGAGCTTGTGGGCAATGTAGCAAAACCATGTTGATAGCAAAACCATTGCAAACAATATTATACATAAAGAATTGAACTATGTGGAAGGGTATGAACTCAATGTATCTATAAGAATTGAACTCAATGTACAATAATGGATTCAATGTGGAAGGGTCTCCCTCGTACTAGTCTAAGTGATATGAAAGAGCTAAAGGTTTGCAAATAGTATTAAGTTTTACTTTTTTTTGGCTGAGTTGCTTATTCTTTCCTTACAATGATGCTCTCGGCTATTCAAACAGAGATGTTCTGCATACTTTGGCTTATTTATAGTAAAAGAGCTGAGCTGCCATGTATAAAGGTCATTCAAAATTGCCAAAGTAAAATAAAAATACAAGTGTGCTGAAACTAGAGATGTTTTGCCATGTTCTGCATTCTTTTCGAAGCAGCATGTCCAGCAAAATGAATGATGATAGTCATTGGTGTTGTGAGCACAATCAACCAATGAAAGATGTACAATTAAAATCGAATCACACAATCAACGAAGATGCACAATTAAAATCGAATTACACAAAAATCACTAAAATGCTCACTATTAGGTCAACAGTAAAAAAACTAAAAACTCAAGACCTCATAGTGGAAGATGCACAATCAATCAGAGGCATCTAACAACTCATGAGAAGCCTTGCAGTTGCAGAGTGAGGTCATGAAAGGAGAGGACTCAGAGGAGAAAATACCTTAGCATCGTGACATGAAGCGAAGCTTGGAGCGCGAGTGAGGACCAGCGAGGCAGCGACGACGACGGAGGACAGAGGACCAGCGATGACGAGGATCGCGACTGAGGGCTTTCAAAGTAGAACAACGACGGTGAGTAGCTCAGCTTCAGCACAGCACGGAGTCACGACTCACAAGTAAGGGAGTAACTTAGCTTCAAAATGACGCCGTTCGAAAATTTCGTAAACCCACAGACTCGTCGCAAACTCGTGAGTCTACCTAAACTCGTCCGAGTATGCACTAAATCGGACGAGTCTACTCCAATTTTGATTCTACTTCCGATTCAACTCGCCGATCCTTGATGAAATCGTAAAATCGTTAAAGTACGATTTTAACAACCATGTAAGTATCCGTTAATAACACCCTTCTTCATAATAGTAATAAATAAATTAGATAGTCTTAATTTATTTTCTTAACCTCTCCTTTTTGTAAGTTATACAAAAGTCAGTGTTTTCGTACTAATTGGGATTTGGGAGTGATATTTGTAATTTGTATATATCCTTTTGCTTACATTGTAATACAGTATGCTTAATTAATGGACATGGGAAATTTGTTTGAATCAATAATGAATGATATTTTTTGTTTAGAGTAAAATGTGTTCCTTTGTTTAATTTCTGGTGATCGCCTAGGCTTTGGCTTCGCTGCGTTCCAGATGTTATTTTACATTTAGAGACACGAAAAGATAATATGATGATATGATTAAAAAAAATACTAATAGAGTATTTATATATTCTTATATTAATTATTACTCATAACGAAATGAGAAAGCATTGGCATGTGGGTCAGTGAAGCTAGCCTAGACAAGTTTGATGAAGGTGGACTGAATAGTATAGAGCATAGACCTTTGCAACCAGAATGATACTTGTACAAGCATTCACATTGCACCAATTTACAATAGTTACTTTCAATTGAATTCATGTGTATATATTACTCATTTTTTTTTTTCATTTCAATCAACTTTAAACAATAAATCTTTATAATTGAGCAACTCTCTTTAGTTGATTCTAATGGATTACACAAATAATATTTTTATCTTAAAGTAATATTTTTATCAGTGACAAACAACTTAAAATAATTATATATGTTCTTTTTTTATTAATTTAATAATATAAATCAATATTAATAATAAGATTTTACTTTTATCGTTTATTTATGTTTTATGTGATGTAGTACAAATGAAATGGTATGTGGACATGGATAGTGGATATTTTAGTGGTGAGGTGGAATTGAATGGGTTGAGGAGTATAGCAATAGCACCCTTCATATATTTAGCGCTTTTGGGATCATTTATTTTTCACTTAGTGAGAGTATGGACTATGGACTACAAAGTCCACTGTGTCAGCTGTCATGGCCTCTTTATTGTCCCAGTTAGCTGCCCGGTTACTTTCAGTTCATACATCAATATATAAACTTTAAGTAACCAAATTCGTATAAAATTCACACTAAGATGTAGATCTAAATCAATGCAAAGGAATCTAAAATCTAAATGAGTACGGTTTCGATAAAAACAAAAATTCAAACCTAATACTCCATTTCATAATAATTAGTATAATTATTATTTTAATTTTTCAATCTAGCATTAATTAATTTTGTTTATTTATATTCTTTATAATATTAATAATATGAGCAACAATAATTATAAATAAATTAATGATGATAGAATTAATTTTGTAAAATTAACATTTTCTTTCATCTATTTATTAGTTTTTTTGTTTATATAAAACAATCTAAAACCACAATTATAATAAGAAGAAAGGAGTATTCAATATATGATTGAATTAGAGTGGAAATTTGGTTAAAATACCAATTTACATAAATTTAAATATATATCTACATTTTAAGTCTCAATGTTGAGAAATTAATTTTAGATCCAAAATCAATTTAGGATTGAAATAACTTTTAAGTAACTTTTACATTAGATAAAATAATTTATATTGAATTTAACTACTGAATTATTTTTAAAATAAAAATATGTAAACAAATTTATTTTTTGAAATTAATTTAATTGAAAATTAATTTTATAAATTTTCATCCAAACACTGAAACACACTCAATATGAAACTAATCAACTGAATCAATTTTAGTTGGTTCGTTTTGGTTGATTAATTTTTTCTCGCGACATGAAAAGTTAAAAAATAAATATAGCTATATTTTTCATCGTATGAATAAGAAGAATCACTCTCCAACACAAGCATCTCCATCAGGCAACAACAAAATTAGCAGAGGATCAAAGAAGACGCACTAAACCAGAGGCAACAGTAGCATGACAACAAGGTGCAAGCCAATGACTTAAAGGCGCACAAAGTTTTTATTTTTTATTTTGGGGGGGGAGGTTGAGTTTAATAAATGGTTATTAGTGTAAGAGTGAAATCCATTTTTCTTAAAAAAAAATATGATTTTTTTCACAAAGCATTGGTTAAGTTACTTATAGGAAGAGTCTAAGGCCGTTAAAAAAACATAAAATAAGAAGAGTCTCACATGTTTGCTTAAGACTTTTCTAAACTCAATGCAACAATTTTTTTTTAAAAGTGACTTTCATTCACGTTTTTCTCAAAGGCCGGTGACGTTGCTAAACACAAGCTATTTCACTCACCCTGTTTCCAAACCTTGGTGTTAGTGGCGCACTAAATTGAATATACAAATGTTAAATATATTGTTTTGAGTCTGAAACCCATAAATAAATCATCAAAGATCACCGAGTCACTGACGTTAAACATCAGTAGTTAACTCACTAATCACTAGCCCAGACACTTGAAAAGGACAGCAGATTAAAACGCAAATTACATGTAAATTTTGAACTCATTCTTTAAGTGCGGGTATGGGACGAGTTTTTTTAATTCAACAACAAAAAATTAACTGATCACAATTCACAGACATTGATGCTTTTGTTTATTTAAATTGGGTGATACACACCATTACTGAAAATGCAAAGCTAGCTGGACAATGCCTGAAAATGGCGCAAAATTAACTGACACCATCAACAGTTGCCATCACCAAGGTTGAGAATACTGTAATACGCACTAACACATACAATGATCTGATTGTGGTATTAATGAACTAGGACGGAGGGTTGGATAGATTCAGTTCAAATAGAGGAAGCTAATCAATCTGTAACAAAAATGTCATTGAAAATGAAAACAAAAGCTTTAAGTGAAACCATAATTAAAAAGCCTGAGTTGAACAGTAAAACACGATTAACACCACGAATGTTGGGAATGTTTAACAGTGTAAGCAGAAAAAAAATTTGAACAGAGGCCTTTCTTAGTCGGTGATTTCTTCCTTCTCTTTATACAGGTTATTAACTTAAAAATGAAAACTGGCCAAATAGTGGCAACATACTAAAGCACCACCGAGAAAATGAGACATGATACTATGCCTATAAATTTCTTTGACATATGAAAGAGAAATTACAGCTAGACGCACCAAGACTTTCTGTGCTTGTAATGCCTTTCTATAAAGCTACAGGAAAGGATAAACAAACGAAAGAAAAGAAAAAAGAACAATAAGAAAACCCAATTTCTGCCCCCCTTAACAATCAATCGTTTGAATCATATTACATCCATCTTCCGCCAGCATTTATTGAGTTCGAGATCTTCTGTTACTAAAGGATGCCAGTGCACTGACCTACTGTTGAGGATCATTTCGGGTAATAAAGCATTAATTGGAAAGGTGTGTGTTTATGAACAGTTCAGAAGAGAGGTAAAATCATAAATTAGAAGCTACTTCCATGGAGGTTGCGGATTTTTGTAGATAAATGGGTAGGGTTCCAAACCACTGTCTGGTTCTTTTCGTTTCCCACTAACCCCCGAACTGGAGGGTTGCGGCATGGATCTTACTTGCTCCTCCACAGCCCTTCCCTGAACAGGAAAGAAAAATTGCCTTGCAGCCAATGTGTCTCTATTCCCACCCTCAATCATGAAGCTAGAGTTCAGGTCAAAGTTAGGACGTGAAGGTCCAAATCCATTCAGACCAAGTTGTGTACCAGCCATGTTCATAAAGATTGGTGGCTGAGAGTAAGATGAAAGGACAGTTGATGAAGATCCACCCACTTGAGGGACAACTGGAGCTCCTCTTGAGTCCACCATGTATGGAATTGTGCCACCTGATCCGTACATGGCTGATGAAAAAGACATTGCGGGTGTCACTGATGCTGACGCCACTCCATTATAGCCAAAAACAGATGAATGATTGAAGGGTACTGTTGGGGTCATCCCTAAAACGCTACCTGCTCTTGACATTGTTAGTTCTATTGCAGGTTCAGTAGCCTTGCCATTCTGCAAAGACAACCTTTGAGGAACACATTCTTTTTTACCAACTTCTACCTTGGCACCCAGAAGAGAGATAACAGGAGCATTTGATGATTTAGAACCAAATGCATTGATAAGATGGGCAGACTTAATGGGGCCCTGGTCTACCAAATCGGTTTGAAGGCACGGCCTGTCATTCAAATCAATGTTTCTAACAGATGGCTGCATTGATGAGGACGACGATGCAGGGGATGGGCTCCAACAGCCATTTCTTCCAAGAAAGAGTTGTCCCTCCATTCTTTGATCTGAAGGTTGGGTGTCACCATCATCACCGGTACTGTTCAAATCAAATTCAAGCCTGCTTGATTTTTTAGGACTAAATTCAAATGACGATTGCCCAGAAGGCCTGCCTGAAGATTCAGCAGTAGGTTTTACATTGCCTTCTTCACCCTCAGCCACATTTAGATCAAAATCAAGCCAATCCTGCCTCTGCTTGGAAGTATCAAAGTTCATATCAACAGAAAGATTCCTATCATTATCACAATTTTTACGAGGCGACGCAGGTCGAAAGGCACTGGTGGCAGCTGACCCTTTCCATCCAAGTGTTCCCTCAAACTGCAAAGGGGCCCCAGTCAACCCAGGAGTTGGTGCAGGCCTTGAAGCAGAGACAACTGGTATTGGGGTAGACATAGTATTTACAGAAACATCCATATCATCAGCACCAACTTCATTGAGATCAAAGCCGCAGAGTCGTTTCTCTGAATTACCTCCTGAATCTTGAGCTTTTTCAGTCACCTCTAAGGACACCACATAGGGTCTGCATTCCGGCTCAGCCTCATTGTTGTCTAAAATACTCACATGCCCCTCCATTGAACATGCCTCAGTAGCATGGCTTTGTCTGGAGGAAACCTCCTTGGGTGGGACAGGAGTGAGCTCGTCCTCTTTTCTTACAGAATCTGGACTGCATGGTTGCCTGATTCTGTGTTCTGAGACTTTTTCTGAAGAACAGCTGACTTCTCTATTAACTTCCTGAGCAATTTTTCGAGCAAATTCTAAAGCATCCACAATGCCACAGTCAAGTTCATTGTCAGAACCTCTCTTGTCAATTATGTTAGAGCTTCTGAAATCTATTCCGGGTTTACTAGAATCAGAACCAATTGATGTATCTTCTTCATGGCCCTTGCCTTCCTTTGATGCTGTGACATATTCTGTTCCAAAGACAGACACGTCTAACACCTCAGTCTTTCCCAAGTTACTGTCACTGACTGATGCGCCCTGCAATGCATTAGAACAACAATCATTATCATTTTCTGTAGCTTTAAAAACTTGTGTAATGCTAGTTACATCATCTTCCCCACTCCTATCAGATGCAGGTGTCCTCATACTAGCAGAATTAGTTAAATTACGACAAACATCATCCTCATTGTGTTCAACATTTTGCTCTAAAGCTGGGTTTTTCACAGACTCTGGTGCTTTTGCTTCGCAAGCAACCATGGAAACAGGCTCAGACTCTGGCTTATTAGAGGACACAGAACAGATCTCTGGTGCTCCTAATTTTTCTGGAGGGTCATTAATGTTTTGCTCCTGCTTTTCCACTTTAGCTAAGTCACTTAACTGTACCACATCTGACTGTCCTTCAAAACTGCTTTGATTTGGAATGGGAAAGTTACAGGTTCCAGCCGAAGTGGTCTCACCTGTAGTGCATATAGGCAATCCTTCATGAGCGGGAGCAACTTCTTGAGCAGAAGATGGAACACCAGCAACATGGTTTTCCGATCCCACTTTGATGTCAATACATTCCACACTGGCAGATAACTGGAGCACATTATCAGAACTATGTACCGGTAAATTATCCGAGCTTTTCAACAGAGATTTCTCACTTCCAATTAGTCCTGATGCAGGATCATTATCATTGCCAGCTTCATTTGCAGCAGATGGCTGTGTTTCCTCCCTGACAATCTTGTCACTTGAATTGTCAACCTTAGCAAGTTCCACATCATGAGATTCAGTATCACCATTTCCAACTCCCTTCCAGCTGTCAAACAACGTTCTTGCTCTATCCTGAACCCTAGCACTATGATGGCCAAGAAGATTACTTACAGTGATGCGAATTCCTGAAGACATTGACTTCTCACTGTCTATATGCAGCTTTTCAACTGCACGTAACATTGCAGTGATTGATTCTTCAACGAAGCTGTCGTTTGCATCAACCCCAAAATCTTGGGCATCCTTTAACCATCTATTAATGAAGCAAAGTCCATCTAATTGAATAAAAAGATCAAGGCAATCTTTATTCTCTGTAGCAGCAATAGTGCTTGCAACAGCAGCCCACTGCCTTGTCACATCAGCAGCATTTTTAACCTCACTATCTTTCTCCTTTTGCATCACAGAGACCAGCTCCTGCACCCGAGAAGGTGCTGTGAGCCCATCTTTCATCTCAGACAAGGTAAAGAAATCTTCAAGAGTCATACTGCTTTACATAATCTTTCTCAGAGCATCAAGGCCATCCTTTTGGCGTGCCAGAACTGTCCTTCCCATAGAGAATTTCAATAGAATTTCTGGAAAAAAAAAAAACAGTTCACGAACAGGCACTGCAAAATCAATAAAATAATAAATGCACCTGACTTTTTCAGTCTTAAAGTCTAATTTTTTAACTGAACCACTATTGATAGTGGATTTGACAAGTTTTAGATCACTGTTACCGTGAATAAATGAAACGACAGTTTTGCAGAACATAGGGTATATCATAACTGATGTGTTTATAAAAGACCATTAATTAAAATCTCCAATTGAATATCATAGGAACAAGTAACAGAAAGTCGAGAAAACATGAAAATTCAAATAGAGGAATAATAGCCATTGGTTGGCACAACCTGTGAGCGGAAACAGTGTCAACTTAGCTGGCAAGGTTTCAAATCATGCTAGGGTCCACAATTGTTGTTATTTGTAAATACCTCCGGAAGCTTAGAGGCCTGCCCACTTCTCAGCCTGGACCCTAAGGCTATGTTTGGATTGGTGGTAGTCTGGTAGAGAATGGAATATAATGGAATGGGATGGACTGGAATGTCGTTCCTTTGTTTGGATATTTTATAATCGAGCAGCACAGATTTCATTCTATTGTTTGAGAAAGGAGGGAAACAGAATGAGTTATAACTTTTTAATTCATATATTATCCTTATTTTAAATAGATTATCTTCGAAAATCTAATGATTAGGATAAAATTTACAAATATAAAATAGTTATTTCAGAATCTACAAAATTTGTTCCATCAAGTACACCCCAGATTTGGAGGGAACAAAATTGGGGTTAAACAATGGAATGAAATGAATCATGATCCATCATTTTCCATTATATTTCATTCCAATTTTTTAAACCAAACAATGGAACAACTTCCCCTTCCACTCCATGTCTCTGCATTCTATCATCTACCTCCAATCCAAACATGCCCTAAGACAGGGCAGCCACCACTGACCCTAAATTTTTTCCTACTAAAAAACAAAGATTGGAGAATAATGACCTCTTTAGGATTGATCTGGATTAAAAAATGAAAACCATTATTATGGCCAACAGATAATACTGTTTGACACTTCGCTCAGAATAATAGAAAACTATGTGAAGTAAGTGCCATATTTAGAGAGATCGAGATTCAGACTTCAGAGCCACAAAATTAAAATGAAAATGAAGGTTCTGGTGTTTAGATCAAACACACAACTCATCAACTCCCTCCATCCATGGTTTAACAATCACATGACTTCAATTCCGTTTTTATTTATTAATTAGCATCTACACATGCAGGCAGATTTGCCAAGACAACAACTAAGTTAAAGCAGTAGGTTGCCACCAACAATATAGCAATTACTTCAAGAGAAAACCACGTTCTATGATAAATTGACTAGTGTAATTTTGTTTACTAAAATATTTAATGAATACATGATACATGGCAGTTTGGAATTGGATGACTTCCAAACCTGTTTTGCCAAGGAAATGTAAGAGTGTGGTAACTGCTAATTCAAATACAAATAATAAATTACAAATAGAAAATGGCCATTTGTAGAAATATAGGAAAGAATGAATTTATATATAGATAAAGACAAGATCAAAATTTACAGCTGACCAGTGGCCAGACAGCAAACTCTTAATTCTAATTAACAACTTATTATAATTTACAATGGACTCACTTCTTATCGATTACCCTAATTATTATAATTTTTAATTATCTCAAGAAAAAATATCGGCAACATTTTTCATCCTAAGGACCGACTTGACAGGCACAAGCTTGTGCTAGAATAAACTGTCACCTGAAACACCACTGGAATACACAACAGAAGAAATTGAAAGCAAGTTTCACAGTTTATAACTCTTCTTAGTCTAGAGTAGACTTCACAAACAAAGCTAATGCTCTTAAAAAAAAATTAAGATTCATAGCCACACTTTCTTTTGACTGGTCATAGGCACATTTATCACTTCCTAAGTTAATACACAACATCAATTTAAAGATTTACCATTATAGTAAATCACAAAACATGAAGTACACTGTATTCAAATTTTCAGAATAAAAAACTTCACTTCGTCTCTGCAAACTTTTCAACAGATTAAGCAAACCTAACAGTTATTACTTAACAAACTGGGGACAGATAAAGGCATTGGAATTGGATATATTAAGTCCTATGTTGAGCATTGAAAAGAAAAAGTAAAATATAAATAAGATTACCAGTCACTTCAACGGCTGGCACGAAGTTTCAACCATCAAATAGACCGAATTGTAACCTTCCAATCACGATCAATGAACAGATGTTACTCAATCCCTGAAACGCCCAATTCAGAAATAAAATCAGAATCCCGCACACAAAATGCAAGTAAAATTAAATAAACAACGCAGAAATTAATGATTAAGAAAAATCCAGTCCGAACCCAGAAAGTACATAACCGAAATTCGAATCCTTTTTTTTTCACCAACCGGTAGCTAATAATTTTTTAATTAAAAGGGGGGGGGGGGGGGGGGGGACAATATCCAAAACCCTAAAAAGGAAGGTTGACATAAGATATAGAAAAACCCTAAAAGAAAAACATTATCCAAACTGAGTTGTATAAAAACGGAAAACATCGAAAGGAAAACTGAATAAGCAGCGTGTAACAATCAAAACGCGCACACATTATAGGAAAAAGGAGAAAGGGAAGGAAAGGAATTAAGAGAAGAGAATTGAGAGGGAAGAGAATGAGAACCTGTGAAGGAGAGTGCAATGGAAACCCTAGCTGCGGCTAAAGCTTGAAAGGAGTATTCTAGAATGTTGTGTGTTACGGTTCTGGTGGTGGTGCCAGCGAGCGAGCGTTGTTGTGTTGAAAGAAACTATAAGTGAGGAGGGTATGCGTTTGTATTAGTTGTTGAAAGCGCAATTGAGGATGAGAATGAGAAGAGAAGAGGAAACGTTTTTGGTTGTTTATTTGGCAGATTGATTTCTTAGGAATGGATTGAATTTAGTTCCTAGGTTGGCCATCAACACGTGCGACGCCAGAGTCTGTTCCGAGTTACTGGGGCCACCCCCCCCACAACACTCTTCAATTTCAATCCCTTTCTGCCTTCAGACTTCACCATCCCAACCATGCTCCTTTTATCCCCAACCCGACCCGTCTCAGCTGGTGTCTGCCCGTTTATAAATCCATACAAGTTTTTCTAAGAACGCCTTTTTCTTATAAAAACAAAAAGCCCAAATTTCAGTTAATGTCTCAAAATAGGATTTTGCTACAACCACTCTCATTTTTTCTAAGTACACTCCACATCACCCATGCTCTTTATATGAAAAATGCATTCTGGAATGATGTTTAAACTTTTTTATTTCAAAAAATACTTTCTAGAATATAAAAGTTTAAATATCATTCTGGAAAGTACTTTCCAAAATACATAACAATAAATTCTAGAAAGTACTTTTTAAAATATTGTTTAAATTTTTGTATTATGAAAACTACTTTTTGGAAGTCAAACAAATTTAAAAGGGTGCTTTTCAAAATTCAATGAAAAAAAATGCTTTGCAAATATTCCAAAAAGACAATCATCTCGTAAAGTGGCACACAATGAAAACATTATAATGTGTCTATACCCCACCTCTTAACCATGTAACCAAATTACATAATATGTGTAAACTATGTATGGAGATCTAAATCTTGTGAGCATTTTTTCTAGTTTGTGGCAAAAGAACAAGGCTATCATATCAACAAAACCAAGAAAGTGAGGAAGAAAGGAAAACCAAAACAAGATATTGAATTGGAATAATAAGGGAAAGAGATAAAGGATTCTAATGAGGGGAAATCTTTTGTTGATATGGAAGGAGTGCACTATTGGGGAAATGGTTTGTTGACATGGAAGGAGTGCATTATTGAGTGTGTGATCGTGTGGGAAAGAAGAAGATATGAAATAAGAAGATTATTTAAGTGATTTAAGTTTAAAAAGAAGAAAGGGAAGGGATGGGATGGATATAGCAAGTGCCCCAAAATATTATTATTTTTTCAAACAGCCCTTTTTACTTCTGAAAAACGGTTATAATAGACAAATTCCAATAGTTATCAGATTTTTGTCAACGTACATCGAAGAATAGTGTAATTTACTTGTATTATCATGAAAACATCTCAAGGGGGTTAACAAATTGAAAGAACTAGTAAAAAAAAAAACTTGAACAGTGGGCCACCATCAAGAATTCAGAGTTCAAGAGTCCAGTTGAATGCTCTTCTTTTTGTTCCTGTCTGCTATCCTGCCCTTTCTCTCAGTTCTTGCCCTAACAATTTATAATCCTAGCATGTTAGAATTTTTCTGCCAATGAAATCTAAAATTGAGAATTTTTAATTATGTATCAATTTTAAATCACTACAATAAAAATATGATTATTTATTTATTTATTTCCTGAATCTTATTTATTAGTTTTCTTTTAATGTAAAAGGAAGTAATATTCAATTTTCAAAATACGCATCTTTGAATGTTCCTCATTTATGCATAATTAAATTGTAATCAATCTCCTCTCGAGTATTTGGTCAAAATAAATAAGGTAAATTTACTCAATCAGAATCCATGTTTAATCGAGTAAAAAAAATCCATGTTTAATCTATATTCAAAATAAAATTAACGAGACATTAATTGTAATATTTGAATTCAGATACTATTTCCTTTTTTTTTCTTAATATCTTAGAAATTAAATTATTGACTTGTCAATCTTCAAACAAAAACATTTATATTAACTGTATATACTTAACTATTTAAAAGAAAGGGGAAAAAAAACAGACCAGATCGGGGGAAAATACATTTGTTTTAAAAGTAAAATTTGGACAATGAATTCACTTCATACATATTTATAGAATGTGAGTTTAATGAGTTGACTATTAAATGACATAATATTATTTTAACAATTATATATACCCAAATTTAGATAAATCAAACATTTATGGATATCGCTCCGGTTATACTGAG